>NW_024097440.1:600000-882973 GCF_016545835.1 Crotalus tigris
TGCAAATAAAGCCTGAGAGTAAAGAAGAAAAAGAAATTACTGTTTTGTCCAAAGATGGCGTCAGTCATCTTCAGAGCTCATAACCCCTGCAGAAGAACCATCTATGAGCGCTCTTGATCAACGCTTGGCTGGAAAAAGGGCAGAAGGGTTGGACAAAGCAGAAAGTCATTTAGTTCAGAATAAAATAGTACCTTGTTAATACTAACAGCAATAATAAATTATTTGAAAAATAGAGATATTGCCTGTGGCTCTGTGTCATAGTGGAGTTCTTAAACGTGTTGTCCCCAAATTTGGGTCTTAGCCTGGCGCCAAAGCCAATGAAGACTACCAGACACAAGGTGCAGAGTTGATTTCCTTTTATTGAAGCTCCTCAGCAAAAGGGGTCCCAGCCAGCAAAATACCAGGACCCAGAACAAAGGATTCAATGAGCTTTTATACAGTTTTTCAAGACAAGATAAAGAAATATTGTCTAGTAGGCTTTTTGAAAGTTATCTAAAGGGTCCTCTATTGGCTACACACCACCCCTATTTCTAAGTCTTAACTAATAAACACTTCAAAAGTTATCTAACAAGTATTCTATTTGCTCTACTTCAACCCTATTCCTAAAAGTTAACTAATAGGCACCCTAGAAGAGTTTTAGCAAGTCTTCTAGTGGTTCGGTCTTAGCCCTATTTCTTATCTTAGCAGTATGTTTTGTATGATGTGCCTGACAATCAGTTCTTGTTTTCTATATTGAAAGGGGCTCCACCTGTCCATGCTCCCTCTTCCTTTATCTTTGTTATGCAGACTTTGCAAATATACATTTCCTCCCTTCTGAGTTCATGCCATAACCTTGCATTTTTATAGTAAATAGCCCTACAGCAAATGGCCCACATGTCATGAGGGTCTTTATTTTTTACTAGCTGAAGACTTGGATTTCTCCAAGGTGTGATTTCAAGGTTGCAGGGACTAGTGGGCTGATTTTGATAAGACAGCAAGAAAATGACAAAAACTACAAACCATGATGGATAAACAATGGCATTGATTAAGCAGGAAAAATGGAGAAGATTGTGGGAAGTCAGCCCCCCCCCCCGAGAAAGAAATATTTTTGAAAATATTTAAAAGGCAGAATATATTTCCCTAAAGGATTTTAAAAGCAGAAACCAACCCTGCCCCCAAGTCTCTCTGTCCCAAACAGAAACCGTCTGCAGAATTGCAGACGAGATAATCTTGTCAGAAAAACTGGAGTCAGGAAACTGTGATTAGGAAGAAAGATCCCTAGAATCAACAACCCCTCACACCAAAAATCTAAGAGTCATCAGCCACAGCCCCAGGGAAGCAGGATATGACCTTTGGGACATAATAGGATTAACCCACCACCATCAGAATACCAGAAAGGCACACTCAGACTCAGGTCAAAGTTCATGCCACAGGAACAACTCCAAACAAAAGGCTCCAGAGGGTATTAAAACCTACTCCCTACATGTGCTCACTCTTTTTTCTTCCAGAGCCATCTTTCTGCCTGGCTCTCCTCTTCAATAAACTGCAACCTTCTTTCTAAAGCAGTCACCATGTTGTTTATTCCTGGCTTGGACTGAACCATGATGAAGACTTTTCCTTCAACAAGATGGATGACAATCACAAAAAAGGAATGTGAATGGAATGCACTATCCTGAGTAACGTATGACTAGGCCACTGAATAGGAGGATTCCATGTGACAACATTTTGTCCAGAAGCCTACATCTACACACAAGCACACACATGTGGGTGCACATGGACATAATTACTGAATGAGTAAAATTCATCTAGGCTTGGTCAGACAGAACTGGGAAAGTTACTACTCTATAAAGGGAAGTTACTATAAAAAGAAACCTGTTGAATTAGCAAATCAATTCATTTTTTCCTCCACCCAGTCAAAGAGGCTTACAAAACAATGGCTTACAAAAAACTACCTCTACTGTAATTAGACTGTCCTGGCCCTCGGGTGTATACTCTAAAAACCTAATTGGTGAAGAAAGGGATTAAGGAGGAAGGGTGATGCTGGTTGGTTAAGGTTATTCTGAATGACTTTATATATTGTAATACTACATTTGTTTGTTTAGAACATTTATTTATTTATTTATTTAGGGAGGAAGGAAGGAAGGAAGGAAGGAAGGAAGGAAGAAAGGAGGGAGGGGAGGAAGGAAAGAAGGAAGGTAAGGAAGGAAGGAAAAAGAGGAAGGGAGGGAGGGAGGGAGGAAGGAAGGAAAAAGAGAGGGAGGGAAGGAGGGATGGAGAAAAAGCAGAGGGAGAGAGGAAAGAAAGAAAGAAAGAAAGAAAGAAAGAAAGAAAGAAAGACCACAGACAATGGGCTTTCTGACTTTATCCTTGACCAAAAGCCACCCTTCAAACATGCGACTTTATTTATGAGTTTGAGCATGCAGACTTTATTTACAAAACAAGCTTAATATGCTCATTTTAAGGCATTTCCCTAGAAATTCAAGTGGTGGTTGTAGGATGTGGGCACACCACCAAAAGCTGGGCAAAGTAGCTTACTAAACTATGTCTGCAAAGCTTCTTTCATGTTTCCCAAAATAATGGGTACTTTGAGAGGATTTTTATTAGCACAGAACCATTGCTTGTTGGCCTTTCAATGTTTCCCTCTATATCAGTGATTCTCAACCTTTCTAATGCCGTGACCCCATAATACAGTTCCCCATGTTGTGGTGACCCCCAAGTGGGTGTGGCCACCAATAAGAGGGAGTAGGACAGCTAGGGAAAAGGGAAAAAAATGGTGGACAGCGTGGTTTGGTGACCCCCGTGAAATGGTCATTCGACCCCAAATGGGGTCCCGACCCACAGGTTGAGAACCACTGCTCTATATAATATGCTAAAGCTATGCATGGATGTAGCAGTCATCCATGTTAATGCCAAATAAAACTCCCAGATGTACAGTAGCCTCAGCTTTATTGTTGTGAACTGAATTAAGTACAGATTCCTGCTCTTCCTGAAAAGCAGACATTCCTGTCTGTCTCATTAGGGACCTCTTTTTTCTCTACTCTTTCATCCTCTTTTTCCAAGAATGACTAAATACAAAGAGATTCCAGTCCTAATAGCAGTATCATAAGTTTTTTCTATACTGTAATTCTGAATTGTATGCTCTTTCTCTCTTAACAAGAGTGCTGTGGACCTAATCAAATGCCCCCCTAGTTAATCTCCTGTAGCTCTGCAAGCTGTTGGGTTGTTTCCTGGCATATTGGTGTTTCGCTTTGCTATTTGTTGATTATTGCTTTTATTCTAAAGTTTATATTATTTTTAGAGCACATAAATAAAATCTTTGTTGATTTATTTGCTGAATAGCCATGGATAAAAAAAAGAGTGAAATTGTACAATAATTAAAGAGCATGTCCTTGGTGGTATTTATTAGGTGATAAAGGCCAATGTGATGTGACTAAACCAAACTCAACAGAGACTAAAAATTGTTGTCCTATATTTCTATAGATAACTCATGGAAGAACTGAGAACAAATCAGTCCATAAATGTACAAGTGAATGAATAGAAAAAAAACTGGATTTAACATGTTGTAGAGAAAATTTGGCTGTTTCTGATGGCCTTTACCACATCTAAAAATTGTGTAGCTTTTTATGTTCATCTTGCAACAGCCAATGCGTAATCACGAATTGAAGCAGATGGGAAACGTTGCTCATAAATGGTTCAATGACATCAAGGTGCCAGAAGTGACATGAGACAATCTAGTTCCAAATGTGGCACAAACTCAATCTTTAAAGGACTTCACCATGCAAAAGAGTGCTATGAAGTCTTCCTATAGTCTCCAGTGAAGGCAGGGCATCAAGCTGTATCAATGTATATGCTTGTCTATACAGAGGGTGAAAGGCATGATGAAATAGGTAAGTATGGCAAAAGAAGCCATATCTTTTTAAAATCTGTCTTTTGGGAGTCAAGATCTATCTGAGCTATACTAAGACTTTCTCTGGACCCTGTGGAATAGCAGAGTGCTTGACAAAACTGTAGGCACATATGCTGTCTTCTTTCCTTCCCATATGAACCTCCTCTCCAGCAACAGCATGGCAGAGTTGCCAATAGCACTGTAACTTTGACATAGATGTGAGGGGAAGATGGGGGGGGGAGAGAGAGATGTGTGTTTTGGAAGAGAACAGGCTGACCCAACTGGCTGGGTGAGTGGATGGATCTTTATGGGGCTCTTGAGACTTTGAAGCGGAAATGTTTCTGGATTGTGCAATGTGGTGGACTTTTGTGTCTTTTGCTAGTCTGAAGAGGATGTTGTGTGATCCCTATTGTGCCTAAAAGGTCACGTCCTCTCTTTGGATTTTGGTGGGGGAATGTAAATTCTTAATCCCATCAGCTGTGGGGGATGAAGGCGTTCTGTTTATGAATAGATTGGCCCAGTCTTTCTTACTATAGTACAAAATATCCATCTCTAAAGACTTGAGACTTCTGCTTGAAGCTATTAAGAAAGACGGGCTGCTTTCTGCCTTTGTTAAGATTTTTTTCTCCATTTCTCCCTTTGGGGAAATATAATATTCTGCGTCATTTTAATATTAGGAATAAAGAATATTTTAATCTGGGGGGCATCATACATGGAATAATAATATAATTTAGTGTAAACATTGTTATAGTAATTAAAGAATAGTATATTATAATAATAATTGTCATAGTAATAGTATAGAGCAGGGGTCCTCAACTCCCGGTCTGTGGACTGGTACCGGGCTGCGGCATGCTAGCAACCAGTCCACACAAACAAGCAAAGCCCCATCCACAGGATGCAGGCAGCACACAAAACCACGCACCCTTTGGTCCATGGAAAAACCTCTCTCCACATAACTGATCCCTGGTGCCCAAAAAACTGGGGACCTCTGGTATAGAGACAACAATAGTATAGTATATAGGAAGCAGTCATATCATTTTATGTTTATTTTAACAAAACATTTCCCCAACTCCATGCCATTTCTAAGTGACTTGCAAAATTACTGCCTTCCAACAACCTTGGCATTGTTAGGTCAGATGCACCTAGGATGTTCTGAAGAGGTGAGAGGCTGCGGAAGGACTCTGAAATACCCACAATGGAGGATTGGTTGATGAAGATGACAGAATTTGCAGAGACAACCAAATTTGTATTTGATTAGGGAATAGACAATAGCTACATATATTAGTGACCAGACCTCCTTTGTGGACTTTTTGCTGAAAACAAAAAATATGAACTTTTGATTATTAGAAAGGGTAGTATTCTGGAACTTGAACTGGGTTGCCTTCCAATTCAGACCCAGACAGATAACACAACAAATGGATTTAAACAAATATTTAATCCGGGAATCCTTAACAGAAACTTACATTCCTGAAGATACATCCAGTAGTGAATATTTGTCCATTATGTCGGTAAAATCAATAATCTCTCCATATTCACTTTTGCCTGATTATATTCAATGTCCAAGCGTGCTACATGGTTGGTTTGCACAAAGACAATTAAACACGAGCTGGCCCATAGCCAGGCTATCCTGTGAAGAACTTTGAGTGGCTCCTCCTACAGACTTGTTAACAATGGGATAGCTAACTAGCTAAAACTACATTACCCATAAGCCATCTCTTAAGGAGACAGCGCTTAACCCAATAAATGCCAAACATTCTAACATTCAGATCTACATGCTCTAGTCAGGGTTACATGATCCAGGATAGAATATGGAAAGGTGAGTGCCATGATGTAAGTATAAAGAGCATAAATTGTAAATAAATTTATAACTGCTGTAAAGAAGGCTGGAAGCTGCTACTTTAGGTCTTTATTCTTTCCTTTTACTTATCACTTTTACTTTTCTTATTACTTTTCTTTTCCCTTAAATTATTATTTTGCAAAAAGATCTGCTCGCGCTCTCTCTCTCTCTCTCTGTGTGCGTGTGTGTGTGTGTGTAAAGAGTCCAGATGGCACCTGTCACCATATGACGAAATCCCACCCCTTTTTAATGGGAGCCACATACACAAGAGGCAGGGATTTGACCGCAGTTTTGGACACCATTTTGACCTTTAGGATTTTCCCAGCTTTTTCAGTAAACTTCAGATGATGATGATGATGATACTCGCTATTGTGCATGAGAATTCAAACTGTCCTACAAGCGAAGGCCTTTCAAGGGTTGGAGGCTCCTGGGTCCTTTGAGGAGTTGACAAGGTTAGAGAATGAGGCACTAATTCGCTGCACCTTTGGACATAACTACGATTCCCATCACGCCTTATCCGAACCTTAAAACAATCCTTTGACCGCAACGCATGCGTAGAAGATCTTTCTCGTCCGGCGGTGATACGTCTCGTTTCTCTCTTCCAGAACGGTAAGGACCTGCTAACGGCACCACAATAACCGCATGCGCAAACCAGTGATTTCAATGTGGGAGCCCTGAGCGCAGACGCGCTGCCCTTCTTCCATCTTCCCTCAAGTTTATTTCTTTTTTCTGCCCCGCCCACTCATCCCGCGCCAAACCACGGCGCCTGCGCATCCTCGTTGGCGTTTGACGGATGGCGAGCGTTTTGCGGTGGCGCGCGTGGACGGTAACGGTCCTCGGTGCGGCTGCCTTGTAACTTATGATGGAGGGCGGGCGGGAGGCGGGGAGGCTTAGTGGGGGGGGGCGACGGGGGTCTGCATCTTGACAGGAGAGAGGGCTGGACGTTTTTTTACTTTCCCGAAAAACCAAGGCTTCTGCAATCCTATGTATATCGGGCTTTTGCCTTCGCGAGAGGAAGACACTCTGTACTTGCTCAGAGACACTTTTCTCCTTCAAAAAGCATGCCTTAGGATCGCATGCTGACGTTTGCAAGCAGGTTGAGGGATCCGTCCTCTGGCAGAGAAGCAGTTGGATTAAAAAAATATTAATGAAGGAGTGGGGGTGGGAATTGTGTCGAGGAAAGGCAGCTGAGAATGTAAGTTGGGTGACGATGTTGGTGTTAGGCTCCAGCTCATTCTTGATCCTCGGTTATGGTGGCTTGGTTTGGAATAATGGCTGGGAACCCAAGGTTGAGAAAGGCTGAAGGAGTGGTGTTAAAACTGGGAGGGTTACTTTTTGCATTTTGTTTATTAGAGGGGTGTGTGTGTGTGTGTATGTATGTATGTATATATATAGAAAGTGTCTTTGGAAATCAGGTGGGCAGAGTCTTACTTGGATGAATTTTGCTGTTGAGTGAAGGATCCAGTTCTCTTTGTAGGTATATACAGGAAAAATTTAAATTTTCCCCAGATGACATAATGCAGGATATGAGGAAAAGGTATAAGAAGAAACCAATTGTGTTAAGAGTGTGTTTCAGATGCTGTGAAGTGTGTGAAGTATATATGAGCTTTTAGAGAATGACAAAGTAATGGAAGAAGATTATAATTTCAAGAGGGAAGATCGATGATTATGAAAAAGGTTGATGAAAGCTAAGGATGATGACCTTCGAATGAATAATAAAAAGGAGGAGATAATTTTCATGTAGTACACACACACTGCTGACTGAAGTTTCATGATACTAGCCAAACAGAATTGCTCCACTGTTAATTGCTTCCTGCTTAGGGTTGCAGTGAAGTCTGTAAAACATTTATAGTTACTTGAACTAGGAACTCAGTACAGTAGAAGGAAGTTACATAGATGCTTCTTACAATATGTCTTGGCTGTCTGGTTGAGAAAGGTATGTGTTGGTATTTGAGCTATTATCTTATTTAGGATTGTTGGTTTTGTGTTAGCCATAACTCCTGTGGACAGGAATTTCCCTAAATATCAAATGTTGTTGCAACTGCTCCCAACAGAAATGATTCATTCTTGAGATCTTGCAATGGTAAAATATGTTTATTTCCATCAAAGCAGCATAGTTTTCCAGTATATCTTATACTTTAAAAAGTATATTTTATTGTGAAAAATCACTTATTTTGAGTTATAAAGTCAATATTGTACAGCATACCTATATAATACTCGAATTTTGAATCAGTTGTACTGATTTCTAGTTTTTTAAAAAAATCTGGCATGGTTTGTGAGCAGATTATACATCAGTTACAACCATGTAAACTTGCCTTTGTTCTTGTGACTGGCCTCCCAGGCATACTTTCAGTCATATCTCTAGTATGATCACAGAAAGAGCTACTTGATTCACCTATATTGCAAAATTAATTCCTTAGAGAAATTTCATCCTCTCTCTCTCAACCTCTGTCTGAAGCCAAAATACTATTTTTATCTTCTACAAAATGGATTTTTTTTTTAATGCTGAGGTATATATTATTTTATCTAGTGTTATTTTTCCAGTTAACATTGTTACAGAGAGCATATTGATTATTACCTAATTCTGTTGGCATATGTGCCATCAATCAAATTCAAAATATTAAGAAAGTAGTATTCCATTCATAAGTATACATACACACATTCCCCTCCCCCCCCACCCCGTTCTTTCTACTTTGGTGTAGTATTGCCTTGTAATAGTGACCTGGTCTGCTGAGTTGTGGAACACAGAATAGTGAAGTTCAGGAAGCTATTGTTCTGTCATTTACATTCCTCTCCCTGATGCACATGTCAAAGGTTAGCCTTAGTTCAGGAAATGTAGAAGCTGGGAGAAAAGCAAGTGGAATTTAGAATCAATTCACATGTGAAAAAATGTGCATGCCAACTCCAGATCTGATCCTAAACATAAAATCCTGAAACAAGTATGTGCTCAGGCATTTAATTCCATAGTTCTAACCTTGCCTCGTTTAACTGTTGTTTACCTAGATTTACAGGTAGTCCCCAACTTATAACTACATTTGAGCCCAAAATTTCTGTTGCTAAGCAAAACAGTTGTTAAGTGAGTTGAGCCCCATTTTATGGCACTGTGTCACAGTGGTTAAGTGAATTACTGCAGTTGTTAAGTGAATCTGGCTTCTCCTATTGACTTTGCTTGTTGGAAATTGGCTGGAAAGATTACAAATGGTGACCCGAGAATACTGCAACTGTGATAAATACATGCCAGTTGATCATGGGATTATGAGGATGCTGTAACAGTTGTAAGTGTGAAGTGGTCATTGCTGTTATAACTTCAAATGGTTATAAGTCGAGGGTTATCTGTAGTTGTACAGATAGTTTTGGGGTTATATCCATTTGTTGAGCAATTGTTCAAAATTAGAGTATTGCTGACAAAAGGGACCTATGATTGGACCTTAGACTTAACAACAATCACTGCATCCCCATGGTCATGTGATCAACATTTGGGCATATGACTGGCCTGTGTTTATGACCGTTTCAGCATCCAGTCAAATTTTTCAGTCATGTGAGAATTCACTCCAACTCTCCCTCCTATTTTCTTCCTCCCCCAACTCTTCCCTTTGGGCTGAGATGAAGAGACCACTGTATTCTGCCTCTGGTACCTCAACACCCTGGAAATCCTTTTAGCAGAAGGTATGGAACCCACTGGCCATTCTTTGGAGAAACCAGCAGCCAGAAAAAGAGCTATCGATTCGCCATTGTCTCTCCCATTCTCCCAGCCAGCCAGGGCAGGATGGGCCCATCATTGGGCTGAATCTGGAAATAGTACCGGCTCTGGAACTCAGCCATCTTCCTTTTCACTAAGCTTTTTGCAGCTCTGTAGGTGAGAAGCCTGGAGGGAAGTCTGTCCTTGCCAATTTAGGAGTAGGTGAGAGGAATGACTCCCTTCCTTGCAAGTGCTGCAGACTGTGGTAGGAAAAAGGGATGTTGTAAGTGGGGAAGGAGGCAGCAAGTAACGGGTATACACATCTGCTTAAAACCAGTGTGGGTATAGCCGCCAGTGACCTCTTTGCCCTCAGGATCAGTGCCCACACAAGGCAATCCCAGAGGAACTGGGTGCAGCATGGATCTTGGAAGCCAAACGTCAAGATGGCCAGCAGTAGCCCTGTCCCCACTGCATGCAGGTCCTGTGTAGGTAGTGGTGGGCACAGCTTTGGATTGGGGACCCTTCCAGGTTCTTTGTCGCCACCGCTACCTCCGGAAGGACAGCTCAGGTGGGGCATCCATCTATCACCTCACCATCTCTTCCTTTTTGGCTGCCCTGCACAGGATGGTAAAAATAAAAATGCTCCTCATCATCGCCTCCCTAGCACCCTTCCCCTTCATCGCGCCCGCCCATGATCCCGACTGGCTCACCTGTGGCTCCCAACAGCCGATCACCACCAATTCCTTTGTACCGGGAGAATCCAGTACTAATCAGAGGTCTCAATATATCCCACCATAATATTGAAAGTTTGGGGATAGGACTTTCCTAGTAAGACCTTTTTTGTTTCCCCTGTTCTAATTTCATTTGTTGACTATGCCAAAGAGGTCTTTTGAAGAAGCTGTTTCTCTCTTGCTTTATTAAAATATTGGAAACTGAAGACAATCATTTCAAGTCACGCTTAATAGGTGGCATTATTATTTTAAAACGTAATATTTTAAAAATTAAAATATCAACATATCCTTTTTAAAATACACTATAAAATGGAACTAAATCATGCAGTTACCACCTGTTCAGTTACAGCTTCATGCAATACCAGTAATTTATGAGTTTGATTCTCATAGACTATCTACCATTCTAAAGTATGGTAGATAGTCATTCCAGACATTAATGTTTGTATTCAGTATTTTTAAAGCAAGAGATTTGTATGGGAGGTATCTTTACCTTCATTGGTAAGATTAGAAACTTGCAAAAAAGAAAGGGGCAAAAAATATAGACATCTCTGCTGATTATCTGCATGGGTATCTTTGAAGCCTTTGTTTAGAAATAAATTTTTCCCAGTGAATTTTAATTCATTCTGTAAATTATAAACCAATTATCTTCCTTTTCCCTTACCCTATTTCCACCTGTTTTTTCCCCCTTGCTGCAAGAATGGACAGGATATGTGTGTCTTTCGGTATTTGTGAGAATAATTGGTAATATAAGTGATATGCAATTATTTTTATAAATGAGATAATTTAGAATAAATAAATTTTAATCAGTAATTAATTTATGGATACAGTTTTGGACAAGGATATTGTGTACTTATGTGCGTATACAGCTATAATGCATGCACACATTTCTTGGGGAGGAAATCTGCAAATTTTGTTTCAGCTGACAGCTCTATTTAACAAGCTCCATAAGATTTTTATTTCTCTAATTTTGTTTTTTACCTTTCTTTGGAGGTTGTCATTTTAAATATAGATCATTTTCCTCTGAAGTAATATTGAGAGATGAAGCTTGTGACTATGGAAAATCATTTCCAAATTTAGCAATGAAGAGAAGGAGAAGAGACCATTGATTGTATTCTGTTGCAACAAGAATGGAACAGTTTAACATTGTTAGAAGTAGATTTGACATTTTCTGGTGTATTGTGGAGCAACTTCAGGCATTTGAATTCTTTAGGCTCTTGGATACGTTGCGTGCCATTTCTATTATTTGAGTTATTTCTGTGGGTGAACACTATTATGTTTTTTTTTAACTTTGCAATAACTGATAACTGCTTTGCTTACTTTGTGTTACACAGTGAGAAGTGTTACAAGGAGCTATAACATTGATTTGACATATGAATTAGGTGCTTATCGTTGCTTAATGTGTCTTAAGATACAGTTAAGATGCTCCATTTTCATAGGACTGAGGGCCTTGCTAATTTTCATTTGGTTTCCTTGAGGGCTTCATTGCACAAAGTTCAAGTCACATTTTTTTTAATGCCTAGGGAAAATTAAATGCTAATTTTAATTGTACTGATTATTTGTTAAATTGTAAACAGATAGTTTTAAATGTTCCCCATCATTTTAAAACAAATATATGAGCAAAAGATGCTGCCCACTCTTTCACAATTGATTGATTATGTGCCATCAAGTTGTTGATAGTTAGCAACTATATACATAGATGTTTTCTGTGATGATCTGTCCCTAACCTTTCTTTCATGTTTTCTAATGGTGACCTCATTGCCACTAAAATTAAGTCGGTCCACTTTACTGCTGGTTGTCTTTTTCTCTTCCTATTACTTTCCCCAGCATTAAAGCCTTCACCAGAGTTAAGTCTTCACATAATGTGTCCAAAGTAGGGTCATTTGAGCTTGGTCACTTGTACCTCTAGTGAGAACAGATATCTCCTATATTAGCAAGGGTGCAGGACAAAGTAAAGAGAGACATGATTGGTAGGAGAGTTGTTCATGGGCAAGAGAACCGTATTCTGAAATTGTGTCAGGTTACCTGTGACTCCTTCATAAGCAGGTTGTGCACTTAATTTGGGAGGTGGTTTTTTTTCTTATCTTGAGTAGCGCAAGATCTACTGTAGGGACCCTAGCCCTCGATTCTTGTTCATATTTTGGAATAATATTACTTGCTTGGAGTTGGTTGTAGGCTACAGTTCAGAAAGCACTGATTTGGAAGCATACACTATAGTTCCAATTACTGATGACTTCATCAAGTTGTTGAGCTGAAATGGTCCCATATTAGAAACTGAATTGTATTCATGCTTGGATTTTATCTCTTTCCTTGAAGAAAACACCCATTTCGGTTTCATTAGCATATGGGTACAGTAACAGATTTTTTTTGCTTGAAGGAGTAGTCAGAATAAATAGTAAGAGTAAACTTACACATTTGTAGTAGAACATATCTGATTTCTTCTCAATAATGTTGTTGTTAATTGCGAAGTTGTGTCCGACCCATCGCAACCCCATGGACAACGTTCCTCCAGGCCTTCCTGTCCTCCACCATCTTCTGGAGTCCATTTAATCTCACGTCTACTGCTTCAGTGACTCCATCCAGCCATCTCAGTCTCTGTCGTCCCCGTCTTCTATTGCCCTCAATCTTTCCCAGCATTAGGCTCTTCTCCAGTGAGTCCTTCCTTCTCATTAGGTGGCCAAAGTATCTGAGTTTCAACTTCAGGATCTGGCCTTCTAAAGACAGTCGGGGTTGATCTCTTCTAGGACTGACCGGTTTGAACGCCTTGCAGTCCAAGGGACTTGCAGGAGTCTTCTCCAGCACCATAGTTCAATAATAATAATAATTTTAATTCATAGTTCTTCAGTTTTGCTGGATTTTGACTAAGCTGTGTTCATGTGTCAGTACAGAAAACTAGATGCATCCAGAAAAAGGAACGTCCTGCAGTTTTAATTCTCAGTTCAGTAAAATGCCAAAAACAATGTTGGCGTGACAGGATCTACTTCTTGTTAAGTAGAAAGGTCCCTGGTTTTCAATGGTTTATTTTCTCTTCATGCTACTCTGGGTAGACTTGCAGAACCTCATGTGTCCTTTGTCAGGATATGAAGAAAATATTACCATGAGCTTCTGCCAAATGTTGAAAACAGTGCACAATTTATCCTTCCTCACAGCTTCTTTGATTCAGTCTCTTTTCAAAATACCCTAATTCCAGTTCCACTCAAAGACTATATTACAAACCCTTTTTTTGATTTTCCCTTTATTTGCATTGATCTGTTCAAACAGCAGAATAGTAGTTTGCAAAGTATTTGTGGAAATATATGTTTCAGGCATACAGTTGAGAAAAATACCCAGTCTGTTTTATGTTTTGTTTTTAAATCAGAAGATATGGGCTATACTCAAATGGATGTTAGCTGGTGTGCATAATACCGTAGGATGTGTGCTGTGTCTTTTCATGGAGACTAAAAGTACACTTGGAAAGAGATAAACAGCTAATGGCTTCTGAATCAATGGTCCCAGAGCAAGGAAAACATGTGGTGACGGGAAAAAGACATCAAAAGCATGAAAGGACACCTTTGAACAGTGATGGGGAAGAAGACACATTTATATTTGAAGCAAATGAAGCTTGGAAGGATTTTCACAGCTCTCTTCTCCATTTCTATGAAGCTGGGGAGCTTTGTGATGTGACACTGAAGGTAGCAATTCATATCTTCTATATAACTTTTGAATTTCTGTATGGAATTTCCCATGTAATTTGTGAAGTACTAGAAGATGTATTTGCTTTTCATCGCTTATATTTTTCTACTGACTGACTGGGAATGAATTTCAAGCGGTTATATCACTTTTGTTATATAAAAGTTGTTAAAAAATCTTGTAGATATAATAGAACAGTTGGTGCTTCTTGGAATCCTGCAATGGTGCTGTGTTAATGAGGGATCTGAACACAAATGAAAAAAAAAATCACTGTCTAATTTAAAGATGTACAACTCTTAAAAATACAGTACCTAGATGAGTTTATTTAACTGGCATGAAATGTACCATTGAATGTAGGATAAAAACTTAAAGTGCACTGAGAATTTTTGCAGAAATAAGAGATTCCTCCATAAACATGCGCTCTTCCCCCATGTTAAGAGAGTGTGGGTCTTACTTGAAACAAGCTACAATGAGATACAATGTGTTGTAGAAATAGTTATGAAGAGTTTGTAGCTGAATAGACAATGTTTTGCACCCAGAAGTTCAGTTAGTTGGTTAAGCAGAAAGTTGTTCACATTAAAGGTGTGCAGTTAGAACAGTTAACCAATGGAACAACCTGCCTCCAGAAGCGGTGAATGCTCCAACACTGGAAGTTTTTAAGAAGAGACTGGACAGCCATTTGTCCAAATGGTATAGGGTTTCCTGCCTGAGCAGGGGGTTGGACTCGATGACCTCCAAGGTCCCTTCCAACTTTATCATTATTATTATTATTATCATCATACAGCTGAGAAAAAGTATAAAGGAGTTGAATGGACATAGTGATAGTTTTGGCTCAGTTAGCTATCTGTAAATAATGAAAAGGGCAGCTGATTCAGAAACTGAATTAATTTGCTAATCGTTAATTGTAAAATAGAAATTAATACTTCAGCCATCTTCAGGTAGGAAGAAAAAAGGGCAAACCAGAAAAACTGGCATCAGATAAGTAACACTTTCTAACAGTAGAAGCAAAGAACTTTGCAAGAACTTTCAATTTGCTGAAATATTAATAAAGCGTATTATCAGACATTCTATCTAATTTGTGGACTTTGTGAGTCCCTTTAAATAATGAGCCAAAGTAGCTTAACTAAATGATCGCGGGCACCTGAATTCCAACTCCAATACTTATTTTGTCATCTTGCTTTGTTTTTGTAAATTCACTTTTGAAATTTGAATTTGAGCAGCTACCCTGGTGTTATTGGGATGTTCTGGGCTTGAAAACATGTTTTCAACCTAGAATAAATTCTTGTGTGGTCAGAACGATATCAGTACAACGTATGTTTAAAAACCCTCTTCAGTGTTCAAGACCAATCATTTATTTAGCAGTGGTTCTCTTTTTGCTGTAGGCCAGGGGTAGGCAACTTTAGCTCTTTTATGACTCGTGGACTTCAACTCCCAGAATTCCTGAGCCAGTATGGCTGGCTCAGGAATTCTGGGAGTTGAAGTCCACGAGTCATAAAAGAGCTAAGGTTGCCTACCCCTGCTGTAGGCCAAAGTGAGCTACTATTAATGTTCTTACATGTTTTCGTTACAGGTGGGTTCAAAGTTGATTACCTGTCACAAGCTTGTCCTGGCTTGCGTTATACCTTACTTCAGAGCCATGTTTCTCTCTGAAATGGCAGAAGCTAAACAGTCATTGATTGAAATCAAAGATTTTGACGGTGATGCCATTGAAGACTTGATCAAGTTTGTGTATTCATCCCGACTAATGCTGACAGTTGACAATGTCCAGCCTCTCTTATACGCTGCCTGCATTCTCCAAGTGGAGATAGTGGCCAAAGCTTGCTGTGAGTACATGAAGCTGCATTTTCATCCTTCAAATTGCCTGGCAGTGAGGGCCTTTGCAGAGAGTCACAACCGTGTCGACTTGATGGACATGGCTGACCACTATGCCTGTGAACATTTTGTTGAAGTGGTGGAATGTGAAGACTTTGTGAGTGTATCACCTCAGCACCTTCATAAACTGTTGTCTTCAAGTGACCTGAGCATTGAGAATGAAAAGCAAGTTTATTGTGCTGCCATTAAATGGCTTTTGGCCAATCCCCAGCACCATGCTTTATGGTTAGATGAAATAGTTGCTCAGGTAAGAACCAGATGAGAGTAGGATAAAAGTCTTAATATAATTTACCTACATTGTTTCTCCGATTGTATTTTTTCATTTGTGATGGTACTTTCAAACAGTCGTATTTTTCTTTATGCAGTGTTAGCTATATATGTATAAATGGCACAGGTGGTTCTCTAACTTCAGCCAAACAGGTACCCTTTGGTTTTGTTAGATTCAACTTCTTGTGTCCATTTAGACTTGGAGACAGTATGGAAATCGATTCCATTAATCTAGCTTACACTATATGTCCTGGTGCTCTTCGCCCAGTTACTGATTAGATCAGCCTAGGTCTCTAGGTTGAAAATTAGCAGCCACTAATTGTTGTTACAGCTTTTTGTTCAATATTGACAGTCCTGCACTATATAATTATGTAAATGAGAACTTGCAGCATAGAGGTAGGATGACCAAAGAAAGCCAAATAGGGGAATTGGAAGTAAATTCATTGTCATTTGTCCTCAAGGATATTCCCTCTCCATTTAGTGCTTGCTACTAAGATGAGACAATTTCTGTAGTTTATCTTGAATAAATGACAGTACCTGGTAAGCTCATTAATGGAGATAATCTTTGCCACATGAAGTTTAACATACCGTAGTAGGATTTCTATCTGCAGGCTTTTGACTATTTAGCTGAGAAGATCTTCAGCTCTTTCAGGACGTCTTCAATGAACAGGCCATTAAGAATTGGTTTGGGTAGCATTTCTAGTGGTTCAGAGTGCTTGGTGTTATTCTTTCCAATCTGAACTTGCATTGCAATTTTGTCCTAATGAAACATGCACATTGCACCTTTTGCACCGGTTAAATAAAATTAAAACTAGTTTAACCAACCAGGCTTGTTGATAAATAAATGTTATTTATTCTTGAAATTCATTGCTGACACTACGTCGGTTATCTGGTAAGAGTAGGCAAAATTCTCACAACCTTGGATAATGCAGCAGTAAGAATGAAAATGCTCTATAGCACGGCATTCTCTCATTTGTCAAAGTGATATGGGAAGATGTTAATTTAGGTCTTGATGCTGTTCCATTCATCATTTACGTTTGTTCCCCTAGGTACGCCTGCCTCTATTACCTGTTTGTTTCCTTATGGGTGTTGTGGCAAAAGAAAAAATAGTCAAACAGAACTTAAAATGCAGAGATTTGTTAGATGAAGCAAGAAACTACCATCTTCATTTAAGCAGTCATACGGTACCAGATTTTGAATATTCTATTCGGACAACGCCAAGGAAACACACAGCAGGTATCTTATTTTTTCCTGATGCACCGGTGGTATAAATTCTGTAAAAATCACGTTAATGAGTTCAGTGTGCTTTATTTGATACCCACTGAATTTTAATTAGTTTAAATCTTATCAAATAAGGTACTCTCCATTTTGTTTTTCTTATTAGGTGTCCTTTTCTGTGTCGGGGGACGTGGTGGATCAGGTGACCCATTTCGCAGTATTGAATGCTACTCAATAAATAAAAATAGCTGGTTTTTTGGCCCTGAAATGAACAGTAGAAGGAGGCATGTAGGAGTAATCTCTGTGGGAGGTTCGTAAAAAGAAATTTCTATTGTCAAATAATTCTGCATTTCATTGTAGCTTTATGATTCTGCCATTCTGTCAACCCTATAATCGCTATATTTTCCGAGGAGGAAGAAAACTCTGAATTTAAGATGATTATCACAAAAGCAAAGCAAAAGAATTAGTTGGGGGGGGGGGAAATAGGACTAATATGTGTAGTGAACAAATTCTTCACTTTTTCAACTTATTGTAGGAAATTCTCCTTAATTGTTTATGAGACAGATTGGTTTGTGCGTTACAGTTATATCTTTACAGAGAAGAGCAACAAAGATGATTAGGGGACTGGAGGCTAAGACATATAAGGAACGGTTGCTAGAATTGGGTATGTCTAGTTTAATGAAGAGAAGGACATGATAGCAGTATTCCAATGTCTCAGGGGCTGCCATAAAGAAGAGGGAGTCAAGCTATTCTCCAAAGCGCCTGAGAGCAGGACAAGAAGCAACGGGTGGAAACTAATCAAGGAGAGCAGCAACCTAGAACTGAGGAGAAACTTCCTGACAGTGAGAACAATTAATCAGGGGAATGACTTGCCATCAGAAGTTGTAGGTGCTCCATCATTGAAGGTTTTTAAGAAGAGACTGGACAGCCATATGTCCGAAATGGTGTAGGGTTTCCTGTCTGAGCAGGGGGTTGGACTAGATGACCTCCAAGGTCCCTTCCAACTTTACTATTATTATTATATATCTGCCATAAACCACAATCCAAAAACAGCACCAGAGCAGCAGTGAATTACTAATAAATATAACATAATTCTCCATTTATAAAATTTATGCTATATTTGTATGTACCAAACTCCCTCTCTCAAACACAAAATTATATATTTGTGTTTTACATGTATCTATGTATACAGCAGTGCTTAAAAGTTTGTGAATGCTTTTGAATTTTTAATATTTCTGCATAAATACACTAGGACCTCCACACGTCCTAAAATTAGCTAAAAGAATCCAACCAAACAAAAGAATCAATACTTGTTTATTTACTATTCATTTATACTGAGCAGCAATTTCACCTGGACAAAGTATGGGTTCTGCTAAATCCTGCCTTGTATTTTCATATTCTCTCCTTGGCAGGGCTCAGGTTTCCCTTCCTTGTGTTTTGGGTATCTCTTTTCCCATCCCTCAATATCTGCTTGCCAGTAATGAGCTAGTAAACAATATTTTGCTTAATAATGCTTTTTCATTAAAAGAAAATACCCAAGAGAACTCACAAAGATACTGGAAATTGCTAAAGAGGTTTCAGTTGTAACATGATGCTACTAAAAAACAACAAATACAAAATGTCAGAATTTAAAAAAAATCTTAGGTCAAATGTATGCCTAAACAAAGAAGTCTTCATCTGCTGAGAAATGATCATCAGTAAAGTCAAACTAATGTTCTGGATAGAATGATGTGATGTCCTTCCAGCCAATCCTTTGTCAGATGCTAGTTTGTTCCAAGAATCGTAATGATATCCTATAGATTAAATGCTTGAATAGAAAAGTAAAATTTGCTAATTTTTACGTTTGTAGCCATTTAATTCAGCAAGTCACACAGGAAGAAAGAGTTCCTTCTGGGGAAAAAAAAACCATTTCAGTTAATTTGACAAAATATTTCTTAACTACAACTGGCTATGTCGGGGCAGATTGTACCAATTTCAACTGCTGTAATATTAATGATAAATAGCAATAAAATAAGATGATTGGCTATTCTTTTTCTTAAGAAATATATTGTCTGACCATTTCAGGTAAAGTTTATGCTGTGGGTGGGCATGATGGAAACGAACACCTAGGCAGCATGGAAGTGTTTGATCCTCTCACAAATAAATGGATGATGAAAGCATCAATGAATACCAAAAGGTAGGTAGACTCTGCTTATGTATACTCATTGAGAGAAATCAAAAGGATGCAGGCTTGTAGTCCTTTCCTGTAGTAGCCTTTACAGTATGGAAAATTTGGGTCAGAGATTGGTTTGCAGTAGTCTAGCGGTTCCTTTTGATGACTTACATATTCTCTTTTTCTTTTTGGTAAACTCTTTGTAATAAATAAAATTGGGGATTTATCACATTACATTACATGTTGACTTTTGTTACCCAAGCGAATTAAAGATAAAACTACATGTGCTTTAGAACATGTGTTGCTTTATTTTAAAATACAATTGGATAAGCGACTGTATGCTTTTTGTTAGGAGAGGAATTGCTCTTGCCTCCCTTGGAGGCCCCATTTATGCCATTGGAGGCTTGGACGATAACACTTGCTTCAGCGAGGTGGAAAGATACGACATGGAGTCCGACCAGTGGAGCGGAGTTGCATCTATGAACACCCCTCGGGGAGGGGTGGGCTCTGTAGCAATTCTGGTAAGCAAGTTGAAGTGAACAGCAAACATTGCCTGCTGGAGCAGAAACAATAGGATAACATGGAGTCCTTCAATTATAACGGGTAGGTAACCTTGGCTCTTTTATGACTTGTGGACTTCAACTCCCAGAATTACTGAGCCAGCATGGCTCAGCATGGAAACCTCTCCCTTTCCCCTCAGCATGGCTGGCTCAGGAATTCTGGGAGTTGAAGTCCACAAGTCATAAAAGAGCCAAGGTTGCCTACCCCTGAACTATAACTATATTCAGTTAAGGGCCTAGTTTCCAATAGAAAATAAGGCATGGAATGGAACAGGCGAGAGGAATAGAGCAATATGATGGTTTAAACATCTGAGACAGTTCAATATTTTTCAGAATTTTGCATTTTCAGTTTATTCAATTGGATTACAGTGGCTCTTGTTTCATTTTTACAATTCAAATTAATTTGAGATAATTAAACTTAGGCTGACAAAGGTAAATTAGAAAACATGATTTAAAATAAAGTCTGTATTTAATGTGTTACATGCATGGTATATAAGAATTTATAAAATCTTATTCTATTTCTCATTTTAGAATAATATATATGCTGTTGGTGGAAATGATGGCGTGGCTTCTCTCTCTAGTGTGGAGAAATATGATCCTTACCTTGATAAATGGATAGAAGTGAAGGAAATGGGTCAGCGGAGAGCTGGCAATGGGGTTAGTGAACTTCATGGCTGTTTATATGTGGTAGGTGAGTAATGTTCAGCCCTTTCTCCCTTTTGATCCCCTATATTCTCATAGCTTTGCTTGAACTTCAATCGTAGAAGCAGATTGTGGTGAAGAGAAGACATCAGTCTTCTGTGAGTAAACCATTACAGCCAATATGTACAGGGCTACCACAAAGAAGAGGGGGGGGGGGGGTCAGCCTAATCGCCAAAGCACCTGAAGGCAGAACAAGAAGCAGTAGCTGGAAACTAATCAAGGAAAGAACCAACTTAGAAATAAGGAGAAATTTCCTGACAATTAGAATGTTCTATCACTGGAGGGTTTTTAAGAAGAAATCGGAGAACCACTTGTCTGAAGTGGTATAGGGTCTCCTGCTTGAGCAAGGGGTTGGACTAGAAGACCTCCAAGGTCCCTTCCAACTCTTTTATGCTAAGTATGAGTGTCTGTGAATTCTGACTGCTGAGCATAAAGGCTGCTCTTCTGATGAAGGTGCAGGGGCTGGACAAGTAGTTGGACCTGGCATGTTGAGTTACTCTGAGGACTTAGTTTGACCAGTTAGACTACAAGAGTCTGTTTTGGTTTTCAAACCCAGTTCCTGAATGCTCAAGGGAGTGAGGAAAGAATCTCCAGCAGATTACTTCTCCTTTAGAGAGTTTAGTACAGGGGTCTCCAACCTTGGCAACTTTAAGACTTGTAGACTTTAATTCTCAGAATTCTGGGAGTTGAAGTCCACACATCTTAAGGTTGCCAAGATTGAGGACTCCTGGTTTAGTGTTTGCTGGTCAGAAACTGGTTACTTGCTAGTCACCTCTCTGTTTTACAAGGATTTCTCCCACATGCATGTAACATATCTGGTAATGTTAGTTTGCAAATATTAGGCTAAAATAATAGCTTTTTTTGGAGTGGAAATAGTTGTGATGGGCAGTCCATCTTTTGTAATAAACCTATCATTGCTTGTGTGAAGAATTCTTTTAGCAAGTATGTTGCATTTGTATGATGTTTGAATAACAGAATATATGGTATGTGTCCTTCATTGTTGGTCTATAAAACTATTAACTACAAAGAATCATATCCCTGTCTATATGTTTTTGTGCAGGTGGTTTTGACGACAATTCTCCACTTAGCTCGGTAGAGAGATTTGACCCTCGCACGAATAAGTGGGAATATGTAGCAGAACTAACAACTCCTAGGGGTGGAGTTGGCATAGCAACATTAATGGGCAAAATTTTTGCTGTTGGAGGACATAATGGGAATGCTTATCTGAATACAGTGGAAACCTTTGATCCAGTAGCAAATAGGTAATTTGAAGCCATCTTCGTACTCAAAGCGTTTGAAAGTATTGCTTAAGCTCATACAGAACCCCATATATTGCAAACAATGCAGCTACTTTAACAATTTGTAAGGAAGGCACTCAGTACTCTTACATCCAAGGTCTCATTGGATGATTTTTCACAGCCTATTGGCTTGTTCATTGCTTAATTGGCTGATTAAAAGTAGGAAGACTTTGGTATAGTTTTAATGTATAATTTTCATGTTTTTACACTACTCATCAATCAAGTTTTTTTCTCATAAATCTGTACATTTTGTGGTTAGAATCAGTGTTCTTGATTGTGGAGTAGTTTGAGGTATTGAGAAGATCAAATGGTTTTGAGTGTGGAGTAGCTTGAGGTATTGATTTTTAAGCAAACACTTGCTCTTGTAGAGGGGCAACATTAAGGTGTGGATTGGCATCATGCCTTACTTTTCTACAGCATTGTTTGTAGCTTAAAAGCTGCACAGTTTACTGTTAGCAAATTTGCTTTCAAGAGTTTATAAATTAGGGGAAAATGTACAAAGGTTTCAAATTTGGTGCTTTTGTCTGTTTGAATCTGACTGTTTTCAGTGATTGGATTTTTTTAAACAATTTGATTTTTGGTTCTTATTTTGGCTTAGTTTGCTATGTTAATTCAGCCATTGTGATTCAAACCATAGTTTAAGTGTGGGGGTGCGGAGCCCATCCAATGACTGAAGTCATATGTTGTAATGAATCATGACTTATTTAATTGTCGTTTGTTGGATGCATCTCTGTTAAGTAGATTTCAATAAGCTAAGCCATAATTTATGAACCACGGTTTCACAATGTTTCACATTTTGCTGAAGTGGCTTACGAGAGTTTGTGTGATCCCAATCTCTGTTTAAAAGGATCTTTACTGTTCTATCTTAAGCAAACTTTTCTTCATGTGTTTAGTTTCAACTTAAGTATTTTAAACAGACACAGAAATTAAAGTATTTTGAAATTGAATTGGTAACATGAGACTGAGATGTATCTAACCTGGAACCTAACTTTTTTCATATTAAGATTAGGAAAAAGCAAACCAACTTGACTTGCATTTCTTTTTCTTCTTCTTTTTTTTTTTTTAGATGGGAGCTTGTGGGCTCCGTGTCTCACTGCAGAGCTGGGGCAGGAGTTGCTGTATGTGCTTGCCTGAGCAGTCAAATTCGTGACGTAGGTCAAGGTTCCAGCAACGTGGTGGACTGCATGTGAATTTGGCTTGAAGTCTGCAACAATTGCAAAATGCTTTAAGCCACCTTACTCTTGTACAAAGACTTTTGAATGTTTAAAGCAATATATGTAAATATACCAGGATAGTTTTTGTATGAACATCTTGAGTGCTGTGGAAGTTTAACAATATTTACTTAACAATAAACTTGGGGGAAAAAATAAAGAAGTATTCAATTCAAAAATAGAAGATGTATTCAGTGGTAGTTTAAAATAATGTCCCTTTATCTTCATAGAAAATTTGATGAGTGATTTCATTTCAGACATTAGCTGAATACAAAGTATTCCGGAATGTAACTACTACCTATGAATCTTATTCTGCGATGTTCTCAGATACACCTTTTGAAATGCTTATACAGGTAGTCCTCAAGTTAACGACCACAATAGAGCCCCACATTTCTGTGACTGAGTTTTGCTCGGTTTTATGACCTTTCTTGCCACAATGAAATAAATCACTGCAGTTATTAAGTTAGTAACATAGGTATTAAGTGAATCTGGCTTCTCCATTGACTTTGCTTGTCAGAAGGTGAGCAAAAGGGGATCACGTGACCCCGGGACACTGTGCAACCGTCATAAATCTGAACCAGTAGCCAAACATCTGAATTTTGATCATGTGACGATGGGGATGGTGCAACGGTTGTGTGAAAAACAGTTGTGAGTCACTTTTTTCAGCACCGTTGTAATTTTGAACGGTCACTAGATGAACTGTTGTAAGTTGGGGACTACCCGTACATTAGGAGAATTCACTAAGACCGCACTAAGTACACATATTCTACTATTGCACTATGCAAGCCTTTTTTGGAGGAAAACAATGTCTTCCATGAAAGAGTCAATGGACAAAAGCACCAATGGCTATCTGGGTTTTCAGAAATTGATCAGGTATATGGTTGCCTATAACCAGCGCCATAACTTTCCTATTAAGACTGCTCAAGAGAAATGAGAAGTAGGGACTGTCACATTATAAAATAAAAAAATACTATATTGATGAAAATATGCACCATCATTATCTCAACTAACTGTTGTTGTTTTTTACCATATTTGCTCAATTAACTTCCACATATCCCACTGGCAAGTTGCCCTTAGTTTACTACAGTGTTGGATTTCTAAATTTTGAATCCATTATTGACTCAACCTTGGACAACGGAGAGTTATTTTTGGTGGGTTTGTGTGTTTTTAATCTTGTAAGCTACCCAGAGTGTGACTCTTTATAATTCATACGAATAAAACTTAGGAAAAAAGGATACGGAAAAGACGAAGAACGAAAGTAGAACTGCATAAAGAAATGTATGAGTGACGTAGAAAAAATACGAGTAGATTATTTTCAACAGAATATGTGGAAAGTGAACTTTGTGAACATGAAACTGAAATTGCTTTGGAGCACAGTGCCAAAGAAAAAGGCTGAGCTGATGGGAAATATGAAAATAGATACTTAGAGGGGAAATTGATTCTGGATAAGGAAAAAATACGTGCAAGAGAATGTTGCAAAAGTTATACAGAATATAAAATACAAGGTAACACAGTTGGAAGGGATCTTGGAGGTCTTCTAGTCCAACTCCCTGCACAGGCAGGTAGCCCTATACCATTCCAGACAAATGGCTGTCCAGTCTCTTCTTAAAAACTTCCAGTGTTGGAGGATTCACAACTTCTGGAGGCAGGTTGTTCCACTGATTAATTGTTCTAACTGTCAGGAAGGTTCTCTTTAGTTCTAGGTTGCTTCTCTCTTTGGTTAGTTCCCACCCGTTGCTTCTTGTCCTGCCTTCAGGCACCTTGGAAAATAGCTTGACTCCCTCTTCTTTGTGGCAACTCCTGAGATATTGGGAGACTGCTATCATGTCACCCCTCGTCCTTCTCTTCATTAAACTAGACATACCCAATTCCAGCAATTTACGTGTTTTAACCTCCAGTCCCCTAATCATCTTTGTTGTTCTTCTTTGCACTTTTTCTAGAGTAAAGATAGGACATTACTGTATACGCTTTTATCTTAAGGAGGGGGGATAGAAAGAAAAAAGATTATTACAAATAATGTAACGAAAGAGCAAAAACCGAACAAAAGCCTCCCCCAGAATTCCATTCCAGAATAAAATGTTGAATATTGGGATAGAAATGATGGAATATTGGAAGCTTTTAGATATGTCTTTGATATCTCTAGAATCTTCCTAGGCTTTGATGTCAGTCTGACTAGTTTCCAGATCTCCCTTTTTCCCATTTTTCAAGCCAGAGACAGCTTGAATAAAAGCAGAGTACTGTTTTTATGTGTTTTAATGCTCTCAAGGGTGCCCTATTTTCATTCTTTTGTATTTCTAAGTAGGTATGAAAATATTTTAACATAGTGCAAGTTCTCCTTACTGCATTAGGCCTTTTGAACAAATTGTATTTTTCAATTGTGGTACAGGCGGTGAGATCAGATCTCACCTAAACCTCTTTCAGACACATTTTAGCTGCTCTATTAGAAGTTCCTCATTTGCGTTATACATGCAAACTCATTTTAATTCCCCATTTGTTAAAAATAGCTTTTAAAAAATAAAGGCCATGAAATTGTGTCAGCAATCTGATTTTTCATTTAGGATTCAGTTTAAAGGCATATTTGATCCAGCTGTTTTCTCAGTACTGGCTGGAGAATTCTGTGAGTTTATACATTTTAAGTTGGCCAAATTTGAAAAAATGCTAATCTAGATTTTCTCAGACCAAGGTTCCCCCAAAAATCCCAAATGTGTTTGGCAAAAGGGATTCTATAGCTGGTCTTCACTTCTAGTATTTTCTTTCTTCACCTCTCTAATGTGATCTTGAGTTTCCTTTCTAAATTATGAAAGTCAGTGTGGCATATTTGTAACTATTAGCAGTAGTTGTCCCAAGATGGGATTTTCAGAAAAGGCTAATTGTCAGTGGGATTGCAAAATATTGGAAGCGTTGTGGTGCATCCCTGATTTAATGCTCCTGGCTGCTAGCACACTTCACAAGTTGTTGGACCTGTTTAGCATGTATTGATTCCCATTCTTGTGGTAGTGTGTCATTGGCTCTCATGAATTTGATCTTGAAGGTGCAGCTGCAGTCTCTCTGCCCCTTAGGACAGCCACCATGCATTTTTCTTCCCTTGAACATTCTGAAAACTAACTTTTCTGCTAAATCTTATTGACAAAGTCATTTGTTTTCCCTTTCCCTAACAAGAAAAAATGCTCTTTCATTTTTCCAGATGTATTCTGCATAACGTATGGTGACAGGAGAGCTGGGACACCTGACAAGAAATTGTTTTTTTTTTTAATCTTTTCTATTTATTTTCAGGATAGCCCTATAAATGCTAACCGAAGTCAGCCCCCTTTTGTTGAAAAAGACTTTAACTGCTAGATGAGTGATAAGATTTGAGGTGGCGCGTGTGCTTGATTTAATGCTGGCAGTGAAATGGCAGACTTGATTTTTGAAAGTCTAATCTTGTGGCATGTAGATGTTTGGATAACAGCCATTATTCTCGCTGAAGATGGTATGGAATTAATGCTGCATTTCCACACATCTGCATGATACAAGTTTATGGGAAGTTTAGGGATTACATGGACTATCAATTAGTCTTGATGACTGTCTTGATATCTTTATATACTGGATCCAAATG
The DNA here is from genome assembly GCF_016545835.1 of Crotalus tigris. NCBI lineage: Eukaryota > Metazoa > Chordata > Lepidosauria > Squamata > Viperidae > Crotalus > Crotalus tigris. The sequence goes on from NW_024097440.1 coordinate 626,654, forward strand.
AGATTAGTATGTTTAGATGCCTCAGAAAGATAAAAGCATTTTCTGTGAATGACTATGGAGATTCTCAGTCATTCAGGTCATGGTTGTCCCAAAGGTGCTTTTTCAACTTTGTTTTTCCTTGAAGGCGTTTTGCTTTTCATCCAAGAAGCTTCTTCAGTTCTGTTCTTCAAAGCAACTTGATGAACTAAAGAAGCTTCTTGGATGAGAAGCAAAACGTCTTCAATGAAAAACAAAGTCCAGTTGCCTTTTGAAATAACACCTTTGGGGTCTTCTGTGAATAGTATTTTTTTAATAGACTGGAAACTTATGAGTAGAAAAGAAATTGTCTAGGACCTCTAGTTAACCAGCCTCATTCTGTGTGTGCCTAAATTTAGACTCAAAACCATTTTTTCAGACAACCTTCAAAAAATCTTGCCTACCAAATTGTATTAAGCAGTTGTTTCCAAAAGAGGGCGCAAAAGAGCCACATTTACCATTCTAATAGAGCACTATCCTTGTTCAGACAAGTTTGTACTGTGAAAATTTATTCTTGAGTCACAGGATTTCTAAAATGGTAAGCCGGTTTAAAAATCCAGGCTTAAGTCTGATTTAACAACTTGTCATTACTTCATGCATAAGAGACTTCTGTGGCATCCTCAAAACCAAAGGATTAAAACTGACAAGACTCGATCAGTAATTTTGCAGATTTGGGACTCCTTATAATGACAAATGAATTTTGTAACCCCCCCTGCAAATAAAGTTAATACGATTAGTGTTAAGATTGGACAAAATAAGGGCCCAGTGTGATTTTTGCCTAGATAGGTTTAATCACTTAAAAAAAAAAAAGATTCTTTCGTGTACAAGGTGTTTTAGGCATTTCTAATTTATAAATTTGCTTTGAACATTGGACAGTCTCTTTAGAAGCCCCAGACTTTTTTAGTAATTTTATACTAAAAGAGCACGTTTTATGGACTTCAAGGCACTTGCAATTAAGGTTGTTGCGATTTCCATGCAGCTATGAGACAGTTTACCTGGTCCTTAATTATTAATTTAAATTTGTGTTCTATTTATATATGAGGTGTTCAGATAATTTTGGCATCCTTTTTCAATCCTGAGATAGATGATAGAGACAAATGATAAAGAGGGATGGATGGATGGCTAGACATAATTAATGGGGATAGATAGCATCAAACCATTTTTTTAAAACAATCAAGAGCACCAACCTAGTGTTCTAAAGAAGAATTTATGTGTTAGACTAGAGTAGTAGCATGACTTACACTGTAGTAGATCAGATATCTTTGCAAGAGGCAGTGAAACTCACCTTACACATCTAGTTGGTATCCAACATAAATTTCTCTTGATGTTTCACTGAACTGATAGAACTCTTTGAAAGTGAGACACTGCATGCTTCAAGTTGAATAGTTTATGGATAAAACATGCTAATAATACAATTCTTTTTACAGTCTATTTCTCTTGAAAAGAAATATTTTTTCATTTACATTTTTTACATGTCTTATCCATGATGGCAGTCCCAATTCTGCTTTATATTAGGCTGGGAAGACTAATACATGAAAAAAATATGTTTTTGCTGGAAGCCAACATTTACTACTGAGATTTGACAAAAAAAACGCCCCACAGCAAACAATGGGTTGGCTCGGGTAGGCAACCTTGGCTCTTTTATGACTCGTGGAGTTCAACTTCCAGAATTCCTGAGCCAGCACAGCTGGCTCAGGAATTCTGGGAGTTGAACTCCACGAGTCATAAAAGAGCCAAGGTTGCCTACCCTTGGGTTGGCTTAACAACCATGGTGATTCATTTAATGGCTGGTGCAAAAAGATTATGAAATGAGGTGGGTTGTGATGACACACTTTATGACCACCATAAGTTGAGAACTACCTGTATCCAAGCAAGTTATGCCTTAAATCCACTGCTATGGAATCAACCCTGCTTTGTATTATTGAAATTATGTTATCATTTGAGAAAGAATTGGAATTTTGATATGGTGCTTATTTGTCCTCTATTTCATAGTTGGTATACCTAAATCCATTTCCATCCAAAAATATTCTGTTCTGTCAATATAATGCTATCATATTGATGTTCCATTTGGTTTTTGAGACTTTCATGGGAAATACCCTGGTTAAAGATTAATGATGAGAGCAACTGGCACAAAAGATGCTGTTTTATTTAATATTTATTTATTACCCCACAGAATTTAAACAAATCAATCTGGAAATACCACCAATATACAGGGCAGAAAATATTTACAAGATGGAGACACAACATCCCATAATAAATTTAAATGTACAGATTTTTTTCCACTCTGTTCCCATGGTTTCTTATTAAAAAAGGATAGTTAAGAGAAATTGCCCTTTAAAAATAAACTTGTCATCAACCTAATGTTCAGTCCACATCTCCAGTGTCAATGGAACTTGCAAATTATTAAATTATGTTTATCTTAGATATATAGAACATAGTCAATTTTAAATATGTTAATTATAATTCTAAATAAATATCTGGGAAGAAAGCTGCTTTGCATGTGCAGCTCCACAGACCTGTGTTTAAAAATGGAAAAACATTTTGTTTCTTGCTCCTTGGATGGAGACCTGAATGAAATTCATGAAACATGCATTTAGAATTGGGAATCAGAGCCTACGAAATGGATTCTGCTCCTTAATTAAATTGGTCTTTTTAAGAAAGAAATTAAAATTAAGGTTCCTAAACCTGACCCCCATGAATGGACTGTTTCTCTGCAATTCCATGTACAATTAAAACAGAAGGAAAAAAACTATCACAGAACACGAAAAGTTTTTCAAATTGGAGAATTATCTTCACTTCTCTGGAAAACTGAGAAGCTTCCCTCCCCTTGGGTTCCGGAAGAGATTTTATACAGTCTTTCCTGAACCATATCAAACTTTTTTTTTTTTATGAAATGAAACCTCTATTGCTTTTTTTTTTCTTCTTCTCTTTCTACCATTTTAGGAACAGTCATATAAAACCAGTCGCACAAATGCACAGCAGCCTTTGTTTCCTTTTTCACAGGGAGATTAGTCGACTGAATCTCTGGGAGATTCCAGGATTGAACAAACTTTTGAATAAAGTGCTCAATGAGTGGGCTGAAGTGGGGCCCCTTAACTGAGGATTCTTTATATTGGAATATAGTTAATAAAGCAAAAGCAGCAGCAAAGGATCTAGCTGGTTCAGGAGTTCAGGAGAGGGGGAGAGTGGGAGAGGGAGAAAGAGAGAAGAAGGAACTAGAGAGAAATCTGGATCCTGAGTCTACAAAGACTGATGGGGGAAAAGGAGGTGTGTGGTCTACAACAGGGAAACAGCACATTTAGTGTTCACCGGTTTCTCACCCAGGTTCAGAGTTTTCGTTATCACTTTAGTGTGACAAGACAGCGGGGTACAACCAGCCCACTCTCCCATACTCGGGCCAGATTCCTTCTCTGGGGAAAAGCAGGTACCAATCCGGTTGCGTTTAAAACCTAATCTTCTGAGGTCCTTTCCCCATTCCTGAGACATCGTTTGCAGCAATTTTTGTGAGTTAAAATATTTCTGATCGGAACCCTGTATGCCCCTGTATAACAGAGCGTAGCACTTGTGGAGACCAAAACATGTACTGGGAGGTGCCCCAGAATTCCCCAAAACCTGACACAATTTTGAAAGTCTTAACCAAGATGTCAGTAATCTTGAGCAACTTCTTACTGACATGAGGCTTCAGCAGATCAGGAGTAGGGTAGTATTAGGACCCCAAAAGGCTGCTGATGCTTGCAGTACAGGAATGAAGCTAAGCCAGGGGTCTTCAAACTTGGCCCTTTTATGACTTGTGGACTTCAACTCCCAGAATTCCTCAGCCAGAGGAATTCTGGGAGTTGAAGTCCACAAGTCATAAAAGGGCCAAGTTTGAAGACCCCTGAGCTAAGCATTCGAAAAGTGCTCGGGGTCTGCAGCTTCTGCTCTCTGCCCATCAGCAATCAGGATCGGAGACAGTGTCTTCTGCTGTTCCCCACCATTTCTCCAATTGCAATTTGAGAGGCAGGCAATGCAAGATGGAAGGTGAAGCTGTTTTTTTATCACCCATCAATTCCAACAAGTCTGTTGTTGTGTGTGTGTGTGTGTGTGTGTGTGTGTGTGTGTGTGTGTGTGACTTGCACCAATTCAGAAGGGTTCAGACTAATTAACTTGGATTTAAATGCTTGGAAGGAGAAAAAAATGTTTTCCTAAGTAGAAGTGGGTTATTTCTGGAAATTCTCTAAGGGTTTTCTTTTGCTTATGCTTCTCATGCTCCCCCCCCCCTGTGGGGACTGCATTATCACCAAATCAAATCTGCCTTGAAAGAATCAGTAAGATTCTCTACAATTGAGTCTATCTTCAAAATGTGAAATCATGAGGTTTATTACTGGTGTTGGTAAGGAAATAAATCTATGGGAAAATAAGAATGCTCTACATTAACTCCGCAAAAATAGTTGTCTGCATTTACAGCAAACACACAGAAATGTTTGATTCCAACTTATTGACTCTGGGAATCGGGAATCAGCCCAACCTATAACCACACTTAAGTATAATTTATCTGGAAGGTATTCATTTCCCCACTGGCCTGCTTAAGTCAAGCGATAACAGATGCGACTGGGAGGATTAAAAGCATGGCTGAAAAGAGGGTGGCAACATGTGTTTTAGATTAAACAGAATGCTTGTATTTCTTATGCTTAACAGGTTATAGGAAACAAATGCAGCACGCTCATTAATGGGGGATTTTTATAAATTAATAAAAGAAGCAGAGAGATGCTTGTGGACCAGAGACAACTATATGTACTTGCATTGAAGAATCTAGGGTTCTCCAAGTAGACAAAGTATCTTACAACTGAGGAAACAGAATACTCTCAGATGAAAGGGATCGTGAGAAACTGGGCCAGGCAGTGCCCTGGCCAGCATGAATGAAAAATTGTGCATCAACCAAGGCACTATCTGAACCTGCCATGTTAGGCAAGATGAACTGAAATGGCACACTTCAAAGTTCCTCCCTCCCAAAGATCTTTCAATATTTCCCAACAATTCCATATACGTAGAAGAGGCCTCTTCAAATGCCACCTCTTTTATTTGGTGCTAGGAAATTCTTGTAGGGTCTCCCCCTTCTTGGCCTGGTGCTCTTTGTGTGGAGCTACTAAGATCTAACGGAGCAGCATCTGTAACAGCAGCAGTGACAACCCATTCCCCTTAGTTGTGTATTTCCTTACAGCTACTCCAGGGATAAACCAGACCCATATCCCTAATTTAGAGAGGTGTGTTGGAATCAACATCACATCGACTTTCTGCTCAAACGCGATTCTGGCACTGTAGATTCCGTGAGACGCTCATGAGATTGTCAGTGTGCCAAATGCAGTATCATGAAACTACCACCCATGACAGCTGAAACTGCTACAACTGCTGCCACAAATAGCAAAAACAAACGAACACACAGACAGGGAAAGGAAAAAGAAGCTAGAAAAAAAATGGGATAGGCCTGCTACAGGTCAGAAGACTAGTGCAACCAATGGCCATGAGGAGCACATGGAGAAGCGGGACTGGCAGGAAGGCCGCTTTTAGTTTTAACAGAAAATTCAAATTATGGCTGAAAAATTGCACCCGGCTATCCGGGTTCCGCCACCTGCCAGAATTGAGAGGAGTTGGTGATTTATACTTAAAAAACAAAATAAAAATCAGAATCACGCACTGGGCCCCTGTCTATCGGTGCATCCTTAGATGTAGAAAATTCTTTGGGAAATGGATTTCACTGGTGCTTCTTCATGTGTGCTGACTGATCAATTATCTTGCTGGTTATTCATTACTAGAAATGTTTATAGACCATTAACACAAAGAAACCAATGAAGGGAATAGGGAGGGGCAGGGATAGAGAAAGGGGACAATTGCACTTTGTCCTTTGAAAGAAAGGCATCTTCCACTTTGAGGCCTCTTCTTCGCTCTTTATCTTCTAAGTGGCCCATTGGCATAGGAGAAAATGCAGTCTCTAAAGGTTTTCCAGTGGTGCCAGATCCCTTCAAATCGTGTTTAATTCAAACTTGTTCCAGGTGCTTTTTTTTTTCTTTTTTTTTTTTCAAATCCAACCAGTCAGCCCATAAGGCTATTTCTGAGGCTTTCAAAGTGCAAAAGAGTCCAAGGCAAAATCCTCACCTTGAATCACCCATTAAGGCATGTTTGATTCCAGTCTCAGCCATTGCAATCCCTGGCGGGTGTAGTGTACTAGTTCGATCATGCTGCTGTTCAACGAGAGAAAGCAGGCAGCAGCATTGAGCTTGGAAAAAAATTCTGAAAGCCAAAAGGAAAAGAAAAAAAGAAAAGAAAGAAAAGCATCATGTTTGATTCTTTAATTAGACAAGGTCCTTAAACCTATAGAACACATTTTTTCTCAACCTTGGCAACTTTAAAATACGTGGATTTCAACTCAAAGAATTCCCCAGCCAGATGTATTATATAAGGTAATAATAATAATAATAAAATTGGAAGGGACCTTGGAGGTCATCTAGTCCAACCCCCTGCTCAGGCAGGAAACTCTATACCAATTCAGACAGAAAACTTAAGTAGAAGGATTAATCGTGAAAATGGCTTTTGTTTTAACTTAACTGTCAGCTATCTTAGCAAAATTCAAGTTTTTTTCCCCCTTAGCTAATTTCCTAGGTCTTATTTTCTTCAAAATTTGGCCTGGGCTACCAATGTGGGTTACTTATAGATACTAATCCGATAAGCAACCCATTTTATTACTATGCAATAATTCTCCTTTCCAAGAATTGGGGTTATCCATGTATTTCAGAATACACACTATCAATACAGCAACAATGGTAGCAATAATCTGGTGCAAGCATTGTTTTTTGGTCTGGCTCCTGCCAGCATACTTCAAATGAAGAATTTGTACTGAGCACTGATGATGTTACCCAGTTAGGAGCATCCACAAGACAACAACCAAACTTGGAGAGCACCAAGGATACTTCATTTCAACCCTGAGCTAGAAATATTCTCCTTTATTGGTAATCTGTACTGAGCTGATAAATATCTGATTTATAGGAACAAACCAACTTCATACTTGTTTTATCCTGGCTATGAGTAGGTCCTGAGGGTTGGCAAGCAGAGTCTCTTGTCAGCAAGGAAAGCCGAGAATTATTTAGAGATGCTGCTAGCCCAGTGGTGGCGAACCTATGGCACGGGTGCCAGAGGCGGCACTCGGAGCCCTCTCTCTGGGCACGCTTGCCGCTGCTCCAGCCTTGCCTCTCCCCGTGACCCCCTCCTCACCAGCAACGCCCCTGGAGAAGAGTCACCCCTGAGCATGGCCCACGCAGAGCAGGGCAGCCAAGGACACGGCAGCCAAGCAGCGTAGACACGCCTCTGCCCTCATGCCGCATCGCGCAGTTAATGCTGCGGGGCGCGGGCAGAGGGTGTGTCTGCCATGGTGCTGCTGGGCGATCTACGGCAGGCCCTGGAGGCGATGAGTGGCCCTGCGGGCAGGCGGGGCGGATCTGGGGCGGGACCAGTTTTTGGGCACTCGATCTCTAAAATGTTCGCCATCACTGTGCTAGCCTTTGGACTCTCCCAAATGAACTTGCTAAACCCTGCGCAAAACTGTGCTCAAGGGGAATAGGACTTTAGGAAACTAAATTTGCAAGTCAGTAAGAAACAAACAAACAAACTCTTACTCTTATTTTTCCTAGCCAAAAGATCGGCTTGTTCCCAGAAGTCATAGGCGTACAGAATATAAGAAGTGATGTTAACAAAAGAGGAGGTGATGGTCGGGATATAATGAGGGACGCTGACTGAGGAGCCCAGGCTGCTACTTCCACAGCTGCTGGCGCTGGAACCCGTCTGGGAGCTGACTGAGCCAGCCGGAGAAGGCATTGGGGAAAGAGGAGAAGGGGTGCCAATGCTCCTGAAGGATGAAACACAAAAGTGTTTAGTCTTATAGTCAAAAGAAATACCACAAAAGTAGAACCAGTCATCAAGAAGGAATGAAGCCTTAGGAGGCGGCATGAAGGAATTTAGGGGGGAAATAACTAAAAGGATTTCTAACATTTAGTCCAGGGGTAGGCAACCTTGGCTCTTTTATGACTCGTGGACTTCAACTCCCAGAATTCCTGAGCCAGCCATGCTGAGGGGAAAGGGAGAAGTTTCCAAGCTGAGCCATGCTGGCTCAGGAATTCTGGGAGTTGAAATCCACGAGTCATAAAAGAGCCAAGGTTGCCTACCCCTGATTTAGTCCAACAAATGGTTAAAAGAGGACTGAACATCCCTGGTGGCCAATGCATGCTGAGCACTGGTGGGCAAACCAAGGAGAGAAGGAAAACGGAGTGGGAGATTTTGGGGGGGAATACAGATAGTCCTCAATTTATCCTTCAGCGACCATTCAAAGTTGCAATGGCACTGGAAAAAGTGACACTTATGACGGTCACAGTGTCTTCGCAGTCGCATGATCAAAATTTGGGTGCTTGGCAACGGGTATGTATTTATGACGACTGCAACGTTGGGGTCATTTGTGACCTCACCAGCCAGCTTCCAATGAAGAAAGTCAACGGGGAAGCAGAATTCACTTAAAGATTGCACGATTCATTTAAAAACTGCAGTGATTCACTTAATAACCATTGCATAAAAAGTTGTAAGAGCAGGCATGACATACTTAACTGCCTTATTTATCAACAGTACTACCTGTAATTTCCCAAAATCTCCTGCTCCACTTTCCTCCCTTCCTTCCTTGGTTGATTAAAATTGCTCAGTATGCATTGCTCACCAACAGAAATTCTGGTGCTAATTCTGCTTTCAAGTTGAAGACTGTCTGCATACTCAACTCTGAATAAGTGCATTTCACACATCAACAGCCTGTTCAGTCACCAGGATTTGTTTAAGTTCTATAGATTTAAAAGCTGCTTTGATAATTTTTTTCCCAACCTGGTGCCCTTTCATTCCGTTAAACTTCAACTTCCAAGTCAGCATGAATTCTTGATTTTTAAAATTATGATGAGGGCCTTGACATTTCAAAATGTGGTATATTCTGCTTTTGGAAAAATGTTAATGTATTCTGTTCTGACCAGGACAGGAAAAGTAAAAACATGCATCATTAACTAGCCTGAGATGAAGGAAGGGAGGGAGGGAGGGAGGAAGGAAGGAAGGAAGGGAGGGAGGGAGGGAGGGAGGAAGAGAGGAAGGAAGGGAGAGAAAGAGAGAGTGAGAGAGAGAGAGAAAGAAAGAAAGAAAGAAAGAAGAAAGGAGAAAGAAAGAAGGAAGGAAGGAAGGAAGGAAAAAAGAAAGAAAAGAAAAGAAAAGAAAAAAGAAAGAAAGAAAGAAAGAACTTGCTCTAATCTAAACTATGAATCCTGTGAATTTTATAGCTGAAGAAGGATTTGAACTTGGATCTCCACAGTCCCTATCTACCCCATGAAAAGTAGTTTCCCTTGAGCAGAATGCCAGGCAATCCTCTACATCAGAGGATTTTTTCTGTGGGCCAGAGGGGGCGTGGTTTCATGTACTGCCCTGCTCAGGGGAGGGGCAACGGTAGCACTGGCGGGATGCTTGGAGCAGCACTAGCGCCGGCAGGACGCTCGGGGGCAGGGCAGTGCTAGCGCTGGCAGGATGCTTGCCGCTAGCGCAAGTGTGTGGGGTGTGTGACTGGCCATCTCTTCACGTGGCCCGGTAGTGGGCCACAGCCCACAGGTTGGGGACCCCTGCTCTACATGTCTACTCAGAAGCTATCCCTCCTTATTCCATAGCAAGAGGCCATCAAATCCAAAGTGACAAGTGATGAGCCTGAGAAATAAACTAGCAACAATTTATATTCTGAGAGATCCTCAAACTGGTTTCCAGCCAATTCATACTTTTGGTCTCTTTGTAGCCTATATACAAATCTTACAATTAACCAGAAAAGAAAATTAATTTTTGTAACAAGTTTATGATATTACCTTGCAACACATGGAGAAGGTGCTTGGGCAATTCTAGAGGAACTCTGTAATAAGCAAGGAAATTCTATTTAGATCATAAATAACTTCAACTCATGTTTTTATTTACACAGAAAGGAAACACTTATTTTTCATGAACATTTATTTATTTAATCAATCAATAAATCAATAAATCAAATTTATTGGCCGCTCATCTTACCCCAGAGTAACTCTGGCTTACAATATTAAAAAAAAAAAACCATTATATAAATAGAATACAAGTAGTCCTCAACTTACAGCCACAACTGAGCCCACAATTTATGTTGCCAAGTGAAAAATTTCTTTAAGTGAGTTTGGCCCCATTTTACGACTTTTCTTGCCACATTTGTTAAGTGAATCACTGCAGTTGTTAAATTAGTAATACATTTTGTTCAGTGAATCTGGCTTCCCCCATTGACTTTGGGGAATGGGGTCGCGAAAGGCGACCACATGACCCCGGGACACTGCGGCCGTCATAAATAGGAGTCAGTTGTCAAGCATCCGAATGTAAATCACGTGATTCTGGGGATGTACATAAGTGTGAAAAACGGTCATAAGTCACTTTTTTCAGCGCCACTGTAACTTTGAATGGTCACTAAATGAACTGTTGTAAGTTGAGGACTACCTGTACTAAAAAACTTTAAACATACTTGTAGTTCCCATGTTACAGTGTTTCAGATATTTATCATTCACTTGGGGCAGGGGTAGGCAACATTGGCTGTTTTATGACTCGTGGACTTCAACTCCCAGAATTCCTGAGCCAGCCATGCTGAGGGGAAAGGGAGAGTTTCCAAGCTGAGCCATGCTGGCTCAGGAATTCTGGGAGTTGAAGTCCACAAGTCATAAAAGAGCCAAGGTTACTTATCTCTGGCCTAGGCCACTTTATGACTCGTGGAGTTCAACTCCCAGAATTCCTCAGCCAGCCATGCTGAGGGGGAAGAGAGAGTTTCCAAGCTGAGCCATGCGGGCTCAGGAATTCTGGGAGCTGAAGTCCACACGTCATAAAAGAGCCAAGGTTGCCTACCCGACTTGGGGAAACCATTCACCCACTGACATAATATTGTTGGAACTACCCTCCCTTCCATCCTCAGTTGAAACTTTTCACTCTCTACCTTGAAATGTTCATTAAGAGTCCGGGAATACTTTATTGCTGTGTCCTTCTTGTAGCGAAACATTGCCATGTACAGAATGGCTTGGCAGCGCATGCTGTGAAAACACAATGAACATGGAACACACGCAGCTGTTTAGAAACTATTGTTCCACGCAGTTGAAGATTCTTCACACATCGCAGCAAAGCAAAGTGGAAAGCTAGGCACTTTTAACATGTTTTTTTTAACTCAGAATGCTTAGAAACAGAACGCAGAGCCACTCACCAAAACACAATGAAGATTTTTTCTTGCGTCGTTGTTGAAGAGTCCGCAAAGGATTTTAATGTCATTATGAATCTACGGGAAGACAAATTACACTTATTTTTAGTTCCATCGGCATATAAAAACATGATGTTGTGATGCACTGAACTAGCAGTCAAACAGAAGGTTAGTTTTACAGAATTGGGCAGATATGGGGGAGCGGGGGAAACCCCCACAGATAAACAGTGAGGTTTTTCGGGATCTCCTCCCTAAATTTCATTACCTCTCATTTCATTTCTAATATTCTCTCCTTCAAATCCCTTCCCTAGTTCTGGCCAAAGTCAAACATAAAAAAGTGAATGGAGAAATAAACAAATAGGCAGATTGGCATGGAATAAAAAGGCAGAACAAGCCATGACTTGATTATGAATGCCAGGCTTATTAATGTGTCAGAAGAGAACTTTGAGGGGGGGGGAGTCTGTAACCTCACTGTTATATTACTTGACAGCAGCAAGAATGCTTTAGTTTGTGCACAAAAATGGAAAGATGCTTTAATTCCCACAATAGATGAATGGCTGGAAAAACAAATGAAACTATCAGAGGTAGCTAAATTAACTGCTTTAATCAAAGAAAAGAAACTAACTTTGTTTCTACTTGGGAACCGTTTCCAGATTTTGTGCTTGAGGGCGGGGTGGGGGGGGGGAGAGAAATGAAATGCTGACTTTGGGTTTTACTGATTAGGCAAACTTGTTATTATATTAATGGCTAGTACATGTTAAATATGCAAAAAGTAAAAAGTTGAGGCTGTCATGTTATTATGTTATTCTACTGCGCTAAGGCGATTTGAAGTCAATGTTTTTTTCTCTTTTTTTCCGTTTCCCCTACACCTCTTTCTTTCCACTTTTCCCTCTCCATTTTCCCACTATTTTCATTTTCATTTGTGTTTCATACTTCCATAAGTTGAATGAAAGAAAATTATCAACTGCATCAGAGAAGGAGACTTCCACAAGCCAGATGTCTAAGTGAAAGCACATGGGTCTTTTAATGAGGCTGCAGAGAATGACAATAATTGTATGTAGGAGGATTCTGGTGCTCAAGAATCTACAATGCAGATGCTGGAATGAAGCCATTATCCTGATAACAGAGCCTCAAGCAGCTGTTCTGGTTGGGGCTGATAGGAAAATGTAAACATGCATCCTCCAGTCCAAATTAATAGAAATTACTTTATCTTGCTCTTTTTAAGGATTAAGCAGGAGTGTGGAGTATTATGATTGGTTTTGAGGAGTCACTTCGCTATCAGATTCTTCAAAATATATACATTAAAAAAAAGATATGGCTATTTTGGAGGGAAAAAATATAGGAAGAAACAGATATTTAACTTTTTTTTAATGGAGGTTTTGTCCAACAACTAAGCAATAACACTGCTGATAATTGCCTTTATTATTTAAACAAAGCAAAGAAAAAGAATATAGCAAAGTTACACTAGCGTGTGTGCATTTTATGCATGTTAACAAAAGGAACAATAAACGGGGGAAATTTAACAAGAATTAAAATATGAGAGGGAGAGAAAGGAACTATTAGGTTTCTCACTTACTCCTTTTTATACATTTGCTAATTTGCATTATTTAAGCTCCCTTAGAAGCCTAACTGTAAATAATATTTGCTTCCAACTACTTGCAAATATGTGGGTTTATTCCAGCCTTCACTAAGTAGTTCTTGACCTCAGTAGGTTTCTCCACTTTTGCAGACTTCCTGAACTAGAAGAATCTTATTTGAAGTAAGCTTAGAGCTGTACTTCTTTCCTTAGCTTCCTTAGAACAGAAAGGAAAACATCATGAAAACTAGAAGGCCCTGAATATAAGAGGAAAAAATATCTAGAAGGGGATGGTTTTGGATCTAAACATGAGTAAAAACAGGGAAGGTCTGGTAACTAGATTCAGAGGATAGGCCAGGGGTAGGCAACCTTGGCTCTTTTATGATTAGTGGACTTCAACTTCCAGAATTCCTGAGCCAGTGAAGTCCACGAGTCATAAAAGAGCCAAGGTTGCCTACCCCTGAGATAGGCAGAAAACAAAAAAGCTACAAGGCAGAACCGTGAACTCAGTGCGGAAACTTCTGAATATAAAAGGAAGAATGTGAAGTCAGCAGGTGTAACCGAAACAGTTGTCTACTTACTTAATGAGGTCTATGGTTTCTGCAAACATGGTATAGGCTGGCTTTGGTGAGAGGGGATCCGATTCCATTGCAATGCCACACTCAATAAAGGACAGGGCAGCATCCAAGTATTTGAAGGCCTTTCCAACTTTGTCTGTCTATTGGAAACAAAATTAGCATTGATTAACCAACAAGCCACCCAGGCGAGGCACTTTTGTTTTCCTGACACTCTTCCACAGTTTTGTATAGGCATCATAGTCAATGGTCATTCTATGCTTGTGGTCAAAGGCATTTGAAAAGCACCAGACAAAAGCGATTTGATTCAAATATTATAGTAGACCTTGGTGGCTTAAACCTAAGCAATTGGTTTCATAGAGTGTATTAAGTAAAAAGTCTAGGAAAAACAGTATTATGACTCTAGCCACCTAGAGCTGAACTTCAATCTCAATTTAAAGATAATTTCTCTCATACTAGAACAGTGGTTCTCAATCTTTTTAATGCCGCGACCCCCAACCAGTCGTAAGTCGAGGACTACTCAACCAGTTGTAAGTCAAGGACTACTCAACTGGTGCAGCACCGTTTGCAGAATCGGACTTTTGGCGGGCTCAGCAGGGCAGAGACAGCCTGGACAATTCCTATTGGCTTTTGAAAGTCAATAGAATTAGACTCTATTCAAGAGAGTCTATTCTATTGGCTTTCAAAAGCCAATAGAATAAAAGGAAAAGGAAAAGCTAAGGAAAAGGGGGAAAAAATGGCAGACTACATTGTTTGGCAACCCCCGTGAAATGGTCGTTCGACCCCAAATGGGGTCCCGACCCACAGGTTGAGAACCACTGTACTAGAAGAATGGAATACTTAAGTGCAACAGAAGACTCTCTAAGAATGAAGTGCACTATCACTGGGACTTGTAACATAGTTTTATTCACTTACACAATTTTTATCAGTTTTTCTGGATGAAATGATATCCCTAGAGTGGATTTATAAAGACCCGTACATATATGTTGTGAAGCATTCATTTGTTTACCAATCCAGGTGGACAATATATTGTCCTTTGAATCTCAGTGAACTCAAGCCAATACACTGGAGAAAGTATGGTTTCTTTCCTTAACTTAAATAATTGTTTATTGAGATCCTCAATCCTCCAACTTTCCAACTGCGAAGCTGTCTTCTGAGATTGGAACAGTGTGTCGCCTGCTCTGTCTTTCAACACACTTCCAATCTCAAAAGACAGCTTCCCAGTTGGAGAATCCTCAGTTTTGAGCTTGGAGTGGGTGTCCTGAGGTGGAAACATTTTGCGAAGATTTCAACCTGTTCTAGATCACAGAAAAAACATATGGCAGAGAGATTTAATCTCATTTTCACATCATAACAGAGCTCTTTGAAGCTGATCCATGGTTATTTCTCAATGTGGGTTCGCTTTATCTTAGCATTCCCTCAGGTTAACTGTACTATTTGGAACCAAGCATATTCACTTGCAACTTTTCTGCAGGCAAACCTACCATTGCATCAGCTTTGTGCTTCAACCTTTTGGCATCCTTTAAGTGAAATTCTATTGGATGTTGTCTGAAATACACAAGAGAAAAGTGTTGGGTTTTTTTCAGAGTAGGCAAACATATCAGATACAAATTTTATTCCAGAGTTTTGAACGAACAGCCCAAAGATCTCTATATATTTAGTAAGCTTTTCTCAGTGAACTTATGAAATCAACCCAGTGGGAAAATAAAAACCAAGATGAAAACCCGAGCTGGTCTAATAGGCTACAAGAGAAATTGAGAACTCAAAAAACAACATGTCACAGCCGGGAGGTAAAACAAAATATCCTTACCGGTGAGGCTTGCTTTGAGGCTTCATTGGCTTGGAGGTACCGTTTGGCAAAGAAGGCACTGGGAAAGGGTTTGGGACATCATCTGCAGAGCCCTGGAAAGACGGGAGAGGAAGAATGACAAATACGTGTAACTCAGAAATAGCTACAAGTCACAACAGAACTTCTGCATTCTTCAATGAGCATGCATTTTTGTTTGCCCCAGCATTACTAATTGTAATACGTGATGCATGTAACAGGTGGTATGACAGGAGCCTTCCAGTAGCTGAGGGGCTGTCGCAGAGAAGAAGGGGTCAACCTATTCTCAAAGCACCTGAGGGCAGGACAAGAAGATCATTAAAGAGAAATCTAACCTAGAACTAAGGAGAAAAGTCCTGACAGTGAGAACAAACAATTAATCAATGGAAGAGCTTGCCATCTGGAGTTGTGGATGCTCCCATCAGTGGAGGTTTTCAACAATACTCTAGACAACCATTTGACCAAAATGGTATGGCGTCTCTTGTTTGAGCAGGGGGTTGGACTAGAAGACCTCCAAGGTCCCTTCCAACCCTATTATTCTATATTCTAATTTGATCTCGCTTTTTATAGACCATGAGGAAGCTTGTTCTTGGCCCTTGCAACGTTTGAATGGACGAAAGCATTTTTAAGGGATGAAGGGATAGATGGGGAACTCATCAAATTTGCAGATGACACCAAGCTGGCAGGAATAGCCAACACTCCAGAAGACAGGCTTCAGATACAGAAGGATCTGGACAGACTTGAACACTGGGCACTAACTAACAAAATGAAATTCAATGGTGAAAAAAGCAAGGTTCTACATTTAGGCAAGAAAAACCAAATGCACAAGTACAGCATAGGTGGCACCATGCTCAATAGTAGTAACTGTGAGAGGGACCTCGGAGTCCTAGTAGACAATCACTTAAATATGAGCCAGCAGTGTGCTGCAGCTGCCAAAAAGGCCAACACAGTGCTAGGCTGCATTAACAGAGGGATAGAATCAAGATCACGTGAAGTATTAATACCACTCTTCAATGCCTTGGTAAGGCCACACTTGGAATACTGCATCCAGTTTTGGTCACCACGATGTAAAAAAGATGTTGAGACTCTAGAAAGAGTACAGAGAAGAGCAACAAAGATGATTAGGGGACTGGAGGCTAAAACATATAAGGAACGGTTGCGAGAATTGGGTATGTCTAGTTTAACGAAGAGAAGGACAAGGGGGGACATGATAGCAGTATTCCAATATCTCAGGGGCTGCCATAAAGAAGAGGGAATTAAGCTATTTTCCAAAGCACCTGAAGGCAGGACAAGAAGCAACGGGTGGAAACTAATCAAGGAGAGAAGCAACCTAGAACTAAGGAGAAACTTCCTGACAGTGAGAACAATTAATCAGTGGAACAGCTTGCCTCCAGAAGCAGTAAATGCTCCAACACTGGAAGTTTTTAAGAAGAGACTGGACAGCCATTTGTCCGAAATGGTGTAGGGTTTCCTGCCCGAGCAGGGGGTTGGACTAGATGTCCTCCAAGGTCCCTTCCAACTTTACTACTATTACTATTACTATAATCAACAGAAAAACATTGCACAAATCCTTTTTTTACAAATGCCCAAAACAGGAAACAATTTTGCATCCATCAGTGTCAGGGAATAAAAATAACCCAACATTATCTCAGTGTTAAATGAACTGCATTTGGGGTTGTTTTAATTTGGAGAAAGTGATGATTCACTTAACAGTGTTCTAAAAAAACAACAACACTGCTTTAGAGACTAAAGCAGACAAACTTCCTCACCAAAGAAATATATTATCTTCAAACGACAAGATTATATAAATTCAAAAGTTGAGGAGCAATCTCATCAATAGATAACTCTTCGAGTTATTTTATTCTGTTCATTGGGTTTTGTTTTCTTGACTGCAAGAAAGCTTATATTGAAAAAACAATTGGCTTTCCTTGTCTCATGAGAAAGTCAACATTGGCCAAGTTGTAGCTTTTGACGGAAGCCACACCATAATTAGAAAAAAATCTTGTATAATCGGCCAAAATTACATATAGTTAAGCTTATTTCATCTTAGGGTTAAAAGTAAGATGTTTCTGCTAACTCAGGGGTGTCAAAGTGGCAGCCCACGGGCCGGATGCGTCACGGGCTCCGCAAAGGCAAAAAACGTCGCAATATGTCATGTGTGATGCAATAAGAGTTTGACACTTGTGTGCTAACCATTTTATCTCCTGTCCTTTAATTGGTCCCAAGCATCTCAAAGTTAAAAGTTCTTATGCAGCTATCATGCCACAAACCCATTGACAAACTTAAAGGCATTTATACAATCATTAATAAAAGCCAGCTGGCTGGCCACCAAGATACCTTGAGTAGATTGAATTCTGAATAATACAGCAAGCAGATACGTTACAATATCTCTACTTCTCTCTATATTTAAACAGTTCAAATATTCCCTTCTTTTCCCATCTAAATTTCTGGCTGGGACATCCACTATGGAGAGTATACCTGCAGCAGCTTATCTATAGATATATTTTGATCCACGTAATTGTGATATTCAAGGATCCTTAGAGGAAAAGAATCACTTTCACAATACAGGGCAGTCCTCGACTTACGATCGCAATTGAGTCCCAAATTTCTATTGCTAAGCAATAGAAGAGTGAGTTTTGCCCAATTTTATGATCTTTCATGCTACGGTTCTTAAGTGAATCCCTGCAACTGTTAAGTTAGCAATGCGGTTATTAAGTGAATCTGGCTCCCCCCCATTGACTTTGCTGGTCGGAAGGTCACAAAAGGTGATCACACGATCCCGGGACATTACAACCGTCATAAATATGAGCCAGTTGCCAAGCATCTGAATTGTATTCAGGTGAGTGTAGCAGGTAGGCTGCAACGGTTGTGTGAAAAACGGTCATTTTTTTTTCAGTGCCGCTGTAACGAACCGTTGCAAGTTGAAAACTTATCAGTACGGTGAAATCTGCCAATTTTTACAACTTCTCCTCTTAACAACCCAAGTTCCAAAATCACACCTACTTTGTCACTTTTGGAGTTTTCCAAAGGTTTTCCCTCCAGTTTCCTGTGCTTGGAGCACGAGGGCTCTCTGTGGCTCTCTTTGCTCTTGGCAGTGCCGATACTGGGACCGGGAACTGGATAGCAGGCATCGTTTTCGTTCTTTGGCCGCTTCTGAGCTGTCTTAGGTGGCTTCTGAGCAGGCTGCACGGGAGACAGCGGTGGTGGCATGGGCAGTGGCATCTCTTTCCTTTGAGTCTCTGTTACCGAGAGCTTCGACATCCTAGGGAAGGAATTATCAGGTCAGTGTGAGTTCCAAGGAGTATTATTTTAAAATTGTAGGAGAGCAGCCTGGAATGAAAATTAAGCACACAGCACCCGAGTTCTGTTTACTCAATAAAAGGTACTGAAACAGGCAGATAACTAATCAACAAACATTTTCCTCTTGAGCAACAGAGGGAGAAAAAGTCAGGTACTTTTGGCTGATTCATTAACTTGCTGATAATATTCATAAGCGATAGCTGAAATGAATACCAAGACGCATCCTTGATCTGAAGTGAAGTATATTGACGAACTATAGGTCTCATAAAAGCTTAAATTTAGGTGCAGCAAAGCTTGGTTCCAGCTGTTGGACTCAAAGAGCTTTCTAGCTATTTAGATATTGTAGTGGAGTTTAAAAAAAGTTTTTACTTTGAACTTCAGATAATCACTTTTGCATAAATAAATCAAGTAGATGTATGATAAGTTTCACAGTTACATTTGGGATCATCCACTCATAATTTTCAGTTCCAATTAAATGACACAAATTCTTTTTTAAAAAAACTTTATCAGCTTTTCTAACCTTAATACTTTGCTCATTATAAATTGCAATTAATTAACATGCATATGTATGCACAAATATTAGAGTACTGTCATACAATAAAATGTTTATCCACACAAGTGCAATGATTAAAAAAATCTTGCACAAAGTATCCACTCAGTTCTATTTTCAACGGATACCAGAGTTTTGCAATGAATCCCAGATTACTTTTTAAAGACATTTATATTTTACCTCTATTATAAAGAACACAAAATATATAACAACTCTCTACACACATCTCTCTCTCTCTCTCTCTCTCACACACACACACACACACACACACACTTTTACCTTACCTGCTAGGGAGCTAACGTTGAGGCTGAGGTACACTGAGATAATTTGAATCTAAGTGTCCCCAGTCCAAAAATTTCCCCTGTCTTAATGCAGAAGACTGAGTCTTTATTAGAGTTATCACATTATTTTGTTTTGCACACTTCAATAGCAAATTTAAGGAAGTTGTCTTCAGACATTCCTCAAGTTGTAGGACATAGGTAGGACATAAAGCTAGCCAAACTCAACATTTAAGTCTAGCTTATCATTTGAAAGGATTATTTATCACCAAAAGCTATTCCAAATGCTGTTGATCAGCTCATCTGGTGTTGAGGAGGGGAGGAGGAATGGATGGGACACCTTGTCCTGAATATCTAACCCTCACTGCTGGCTGGAAAGTTCCAGGAATCAAAGTCCACCCTCTTAAAATGGTTGAAAAACACTGATCTAGGTGAGCAACCTCCAGACAGCTTGTGATAGAATAGGCATGGAAACAATAAAATACCTGTATGCATTTATTATACATACATGTTATTATAATACACGTTTCTGCTTTGCATTACAAACAGGAGCAGGAACATTTGCTTCCACACACAAACAGACCCAGCCCAGATTGCATGTAAGAGATTTAACTCCCCAGTGATTATCAAGTTTATGTAGTCAAAAAGGCAAGTGTCTTTTCTGCAACTCCTGAAATTTATTATGTGGTTCAGAAGAAATCCAAAGGAAAGAACAGTTTGAACATGTATTAACAGACTAATTGTTTGCTAATGTACAATTAATTTAATCAACCAGAGTTTGAGGGTTTAAATTTGCTATTAGGACAGAATTTCAACTTTAATCATATAAAAGTTAGATTTCTCACTGAGAGACAGCCATAATAATTTTGTTGTTATCTTCATTCTTATTGAATGATTAGTAGCCAAAACAAATTTTAAAAAAGAAAAAAAAAGGAACCACCATAGTTCAATACAGAGTGTTCAACTTACTAGCCTAGATTTTACTAGCTTAATACATAACAGCTTTGTACTCACTTAGTTTTACTGGAATCTTTATGGCCTAAAGATGAGGAAGATTTGGTTTCTTTATCCAGCTTGACCTTCTTCTGATCATTTCTCAGTGCCTCTTCCTGCTGATAAAAAGACAAATACAACCCTTAAATACTTAAGGAGGTGTCCCCTTTCTGACTACACACCTGTGCAACATGGAGAGCTGCACACCTGTAGCCACATCAGAAGCAACAATCAGTTCTACCATGACAAGCAAGATTCAGCTCAGTTGTTATCCCATCCTTGCTACTCCCCCTCCTTAAGAGCAACCAAAATGTTAGGAGGGGAGGAAAGAAAGAACCGAGGGAAGAGAAATTCAAAACATCCTAAAGGGGACCGATTATTTAAAAGGCAAGGGAAATGGTCTCTCTTGAACAATAACTAGGAGGCCAGTTTAGTCTAGTGGTTAAGACACCAGACTAGAAGCCAGGATTCTGGGAGTTCTAATCCTGCTTTAGGCATGAAAGCCAGATCATTGACTTTGGGCTAGTCCAGGGGTAGACAACCTTGGCTCTTTTATGACTCGTGGACTTCAACTCCCAGAATTCCTGAGCCAGCAAGTCCACGAGTCATAAAAGAGCCAAGGTTGTCTACCCCTGGGTTAGTCATTCTCTCTTAGCCCAATCCATCTCACAGGTTTGTTATTGTGGGGAAAATAAGAAGAGTGAGGAATATTAGGGACTTTCACAGCCTTGAATTACTTATCATATAATAAAGGTGGGGTCCCCATAAATAAAATAAGGGAGACTGGATGACTGCCTGATAGGACCACTATGCCGTAAGCTTTTTCTCACAGGCTTTATAATTAAACTACTGTACTACAGTCAGAAAGGTCTAGTGACGGTTTCCCTGTGTGAGACCGAGTCGTGGGTTATTACCAACATTATTTGCTTTTTATTGAAAAATACGGCACTTGTTACAATTATACCCTTTACGGATCACTGAGGCATAGAAATAAAATGAAAAAATTCACATGAGATTGGAAATCGTATCTTTGACAGAGGCTGACTAATTCAGCAAACTTTATCATCCAGCAGGCAAGATTATAGAATTGTCGTTCTTTTATTATTAGAATTTTTTTGTTATCCCAGCTTTTTATTAAATAGCTCAATGCAGCAAACATGCCAAATAACCCTGTCTCTGATTTTCCCCACAATCCTGTGAGGTGGGTTGGACTAAGAGTGACAGGCCCAAAGTCACCCAGCCAGTTTTTCATGCCTAAGATGGGACTAGAACTCACCGTCTCCTGGTTTCTAGGCCAGCCCTTGAACCCTTGCACAAAACTGGCTTTTAAGAAATCATTATCTTCATAAATTATTAAAAATAACTGAGGGAAAAGAAGAGTTCCTACCACTACCAAAATCAAAGAGTAAAGTAGAAATTTGTTTTTGCTGATGATTCAATAAATCTCTTTATATCGCTTTATACATATTTCATGAATGACGTTTCTAGGGAGTTTCAATTATATGTAGATGAGAACTGTTACGGGGCTTCTAACTTAAGTGTACTGAAGATATCTAACAGCTCAGATCCTGGGAAGTGATACCAAACTCTGACTATGTACCATGCCAGTTTCAAATTCTGGAAACTGCTCCACAAACACATCTGGAGGGAACCAGATTGTAGAAAGGCTTTTGGCTCCACACAGCTGTGGTTCCTCAATTTAACTGGAATCAAATCAGTTTAATCAAGACAGCTGAACAGGAATCAAATGTGGAAGTAGGAGAAAGAGATTGAGATTAGCTTGAAAGTTGCCTCTTTTGCTAGGTTTCCTTCATCTTCCACTTACAAGCACTTATTCTAAAATAAACTAAGTGACCTAGAAACCCTATCAGTGACTGGGATTGATAAGACTTGCTTATTGTGTTTGTTTTCAAAGTTTCATGTTGCACCCTTGCTCGAATAGCTTTTTATAATTGAAATTCAAGATTTTAACGGAGTCCTCCTACAAGTTAAAGAGTACCGTATTTTCTGGCGTATTAGGCGATCCGGTGTATAAGACGACCCCCAACTTCGGCACCGAGTTGCATGCCTAGAAAGTAGTCTTATACGCCAGAGACTACCATTATTTCCAGCGTATAAGACGACTCGGCATATAAGATGACCCCCGACTTCGGCACCGATTTCAACGCTTTCAAAAGTCGTCTTATACGCCGGAAAGTATGGTATGTAAACTAGTACTTGCGTTTATGTGCCCTGAAACCAAACAGTGGGAAGTTAATAGTTCTTCATAAATTCTATATCTCCAAGCTACAGAATTTGTTGCCATAAACTGTGTCAATGACCATCAAGTTGGATATATTTAAAGCTGAATTAAGTTAAATTAGGATATGGGCCATCTGTTGTCTACAAATGGGAGTTGCTGAGGATGCTAACTATGATAGTCACATTGGAGGTGTCCTCTCTGAGGGCATAACTGGCATGAACAATTTTCACTGGGGGAAAATACTCGTGGATTAAATTAAATGAAATTTTGATTTGATTCGGAAATTGATTTTAAGCTAATCTAACACGCAGCTAATTTTGAATGCTCTTTCTTGTACGTGTAGTCCTTGACTTATGATCACAGTTGAGCCCAAAACTTCTGTTGCTAAGCGAGACATTTGCTAAGTGAGTTTTGCCCCATTTTACCACCTCTCTTGCCACAGTTTTTAAGTAAATCCCTGTGGGTGTTAAATTAGTAACATGATTGTTAAATGAATCTGGCTTCCCCACTGACCCTGCTTGACAGAAGGTTACAAAAGGTGATTACATAATCCTGGGACACTGCAACCGTCAGAAATGCGAGTCAGTTGCCAAGCGTCTGAATTTTGATCATGTGACCCCGGGGATGCTGCAATCGTCAAAAGTGTGAAAAACAGTCCTAAGTCACTTTTTTTCAGTGCTGTTGTAACTTTGAATGGTCATTAAATGAACTGTTTTAAGTCGAGGACTAGCTGTACTTCCTCAATCTGTAGAGAATCTTTTGAGAGGAGTCAGTCAGAACTGCACACACCACAACTATAAAAAAAGGATTACATAGGCCATTTTCTCAATGGAGGGAAGAATGGAGTCTCTGTGAATTTATCTAAATCAGGGGTCTTCAAACTTGGCCCTTTTATGACTGGTGGACTTCAACTCCCAGAATTCCTCAGCCAGGCACGCTGGCTGAGGAATTCTGGGAATTGAAGTCCACAAGTCATGAAAGGGCCAAGTTTGAAGACCCCTGACCTAAATCAACACTCTTTAACGTAAGTCCGATAAAGATATCTTTGACGTAAGTCCAATTAGGCCAGTAAAGCCCTCGTGTTGATTACAGCTTTCTTCCTGTTGATGATGTTGGTTTTTTAATTGCAATTTTATTTTTCTCTGATTTTAATCATCTACATGCAATGCAAAGACCAGAGCTGCAATCCCGAAGGGTACAAATTCATGGATTATTAGCTCTACCTCATCTGGGTCAATGCCAGAGCCGCCCATTCTCCACCAAAGTGCCTTACCTTTCTCTTTTTGAGAGTTTTGCTTGGCGCATCTGTGCTTCTTTTGTCGATACCCTGCTTTGTCATACCATGGCTCTCTTTAAGTTCATGTTTTTTAGGGAAGAAGAGCCCCTTTTCGGGTGGCTGAGGGATCCGTGAGAGGAGAGCCAGCTCAATTTTAACCACAAGCCCTGGCGGGACGGGGCAATCCCTCAAGGGCGACAGCAACTTCTTATCCCTGATAGGCAAAATATATTTGTCCCTTTGAAGTTCCTCCTTGACAGTAAGAGACCCCTTGGAGCCATTAGTTCGACCTGTAGCAACCACCCTCGGGCTCTCACTGAGGGGACTGAGGGGCAACGGGTCCAAGGCGCTGCCCGCCGCGTCTACTTTTGCATCCTCGTGAGCAAATAATGTTTTCAGCGTTTGGTGCAAACCTTTGTGCTTCTTCTTCTCCGTGGTTTCCGGGGCAGTTGGTTTCGATTCCTTCTTATCATCAGATTTCGGCCTCCCTTTCGTTTTCACCTTAGGCTTGTCTTTGGAAGATTGGTCTTTGGCCCCGTAAGGTCCAGGGGGCTCACTTTCAACCGTCAGGCCTCTCTTTGGTTCCTCCTGGACTGTAGCTTTGCTGGATTTCCTGGGTTGCTTACTGCCCACCGTCTGGTGGTGAGACTCTTCCGGGGCTACAGGAGACTTTTGGTAACTGCGTTTGGTAGGGAGATGGACGCCTTGACTTGACCGAGAAACTCTGCTGCCAGTTTTGGAGTGACCGTCTGCCATCTGACATTCCCTTTTGCCTCCATTGCCACTGCTGGAGCTGACAGTTTTTCCTTGTCCTTTGCTCTCCTGGACGCTGCTTCTACTATGGTCATCTTCCAGGAAACTCTCTGTGGGAGATACTGGCTGGTTTACTTTGATCAGCCAGTTGTTCAGCTGCCAACATCTGTTGGATGTTTGTGGATCAGGCTATGGAAAAGAAAAGAAAAGGGGAAAGGGGGGGGGGGAATGAACACGTGCCCAAGAGGTCATCAAAAACTGCATGGGATTCTGCTTTAAATTAACAATTTCTGCACTCTAGTTTGAACTAAGACAGGGGTAGGCAACCTTGGCTCTTTTATGACTCGTGGACTTCAACTCCCAGAATTCCTGAGCCAGCCATGCTGAGGGGAAAGGGAGAGGTTTCCAAGCTGAGCCATGCTGGTTCAGGAATTCTGGGAGTCGAAGTCCACGAGTCATAAAAGAGCCAAGGTTGCCTACCCCTCAACTAAGATTGATGAATCACCGAGAACCATGACTATGTCTATTGACTGTATTCCCAAGTTAACAGATACTGAAACAAACAAACAAACAACAACAAAAAACAGAATGTGGCATCCAAAGGTATCTTGCTTCCTCATTATCTTTCCTTATTGTCTCCTAAGGCATGAAACACCTCCCAAGATGACCCTGGATGGCTCATAAAAAATGTCATCAAAGGCTAAACAATAGGATATATATATATTGAAATGTGAAATATAAAGAACGCTTGCTGGAATTGGGTATGTCTAGTTTAATGAAAAGAAGGACTAGGGGTGACCTGATAGCAGTGTTCCAATATCTAAGGCAGTGATGGCGAACCTATAGCACATATGCCAGAGGCAGCACTCAGAGCCTCTCTGTGGGCACGCGTGCCATCACCCCAGCCCCGCCTCCTCCACGGCCCCCTCAACAGCAGCCCCCCTGGAGGAGAGTTGCCCCTGGGCGCATCCCGTGCATAGCAGTGCAGCCAAGGACATGGCAGCCGGGCAGCAGACTGCCCTCATACCCCATTGTGTGCAGATGATGCTGCGGGGCGTGGGTGGAGGGCATGGTCCAGGCCGCCTGGACGATCTGTGGCAGGCCATGGAGGTGGTGGGTGGCCCTGAGAGTGGGCAGGGCAGGGGGTGGGGGTGGAGCAGGTGGGGCGGGGGTGGGTGGAGTGGTTTTTGGGCACTCAGTCTTTAAAAGGTTTGCCATCACTGATCTAAGGGATTGCCACAAAGAAGAGGCAGTCAACCTATTCTCCAAAGCACCTGAAGGCAGGACAAGAAGCAGTGGATGGAAACTAATCAAGGAGAGAAGCAACTTAGAACCAAGGAGAAATTTCCTGACAATTAGAACAATTAATCAGTGGAACAACTTGCCTCCAGAAGTTGTGAATGCTCCAACACTGGGAGTTTTTAAGAAGAGACTGAACAACCATTTGTCTGAAATGGTATAGGGTTTCCTGCCTGAGCAGATGATTGGACTAGATAATCTCCAAGGTCCCTTCCAATTCTGTTATTCTGTTAAATGCAGAAATACCCTTCAAGTTTTTATTGGGGTTTAGTTTAGCAGTTTCCTCAACTGGACACCCTTCTAGATTCTCACCGTTGGGTTTGGGAATTAAGCCCTTATCTTCAAAAGACATTGATTTTGGAGAAGGCTGACCTATACTGTACCTATACTGATAATGATTGATCTAGATTCTAAGGTTCCCAAGGAGGCCTAAATCTTTCTACCTAGCCACCCAATTTTGAATGGTTCCCTCTGTGTAGGGAAGATGCTGAAAAGGGAAGGAAAAAAAAAAACATAGTCACCATTCTTTTTTTTTTTATTCTTTCCAGTCCAATGAGATATAGGAAACACATTATGTAAAGCTCTCTCTTTGTCTGTCAGTGGGATAGCTTTCCAAACACTGGACAGAATGGAATTCAGGAATGGGGGGACGGGGGGGGGAACTGGCAAAAAGAAAGATTTAATTTGAAAATAAGCCAAATTCACTGAGGAGAAAAACATTCCAGAATACTGTTTCTTCCTCAATGCATCTCAGTTCTAAGCCCCATCCGCCTTTCTGGTCAGGAAAGCAGAAACACCACTCACGCGCGCGCGCACACACACACACACACACACACACAGAGAGAGAGAGAGAGAGAGAGAGAGAGAGAGAGAGTATTGTTTCATTACATAGGAAAAAATGCTTCCATTTTGACAAAGGGGTTGGAAAGAATTCTGCAAGACAAAATCCACAGGCTTGCTCTAACTTGTTACTTATTCTTTCCAATCCTGTCTATATGCAAGATAATTCTCCCAGAACAGAACAGGATTGGATTTGGCATGTCAAGAGAAGTCAAATGGAAGAAATACTGAGTTTGAAAGGGCTGGATCCAGTCAGGGGTTGTGAAGAAAAAACTCCCCCCCCCCTGCAACTTTATGGGGGTGGCTGTTGGGCAAGAGCATGCTGATGTCTCCAAGATGCTTTTTCCTAAAGGTAATTGGACTGAAAGATTTAAAATTGAAAATAAAAACTCACTAAGTATACAGGTAGTCCTTGACTTATGACCACAATTCATCCCAAATTTTTATTGTTTGTTAAGTGAATTTTGCCCTATTTTACATTCTAAATTCATAAATATGAGTCAGCTGCCAAGGAGCCGAATTTTGATCATGTGACTATGGGGATACTGCAACAGTCGTAGGTTGTAACTTTGAACGGTCACTAAATAAATTGTTGTAAGTTGAGGATTACCTATCATGTAATGCACATTTGAAGGGAGACATGTTTTGGTGTCTCCCATTAACCAGAATACCTAAAACCATCAGACAGAACAGGAGGAGAGAATCTGCTCTCTCATCCACTGTCAAATGCAGTGGTTCTCAACCTATGGGTCACGACCCCATTTGGGGTCGATCGACCATTTCACGGGGATCGCCAAGCAAGGCTGTCCGCCATTTTTCCCCTTTTCCGGTGGGGGCCTTACCTCCCTTGGGCTGGGCCAGCTGGTGGCCCAGCCGGTAGTCAGCCTGCTCTGTCTCTGCCGCTTGCCAGCTACGCCTCAGCCAGTGCAAGGGGCGGCACCACGCATGCGTGGCACTCCCAGGCAGGGAAAGTTCTCGACTTACGACCGGTCGGGTAGTCCTCGACTTACGACCGGTTTAGTCCTCGACTTACGATCAGTTGGGGGTTGCGGCATTAAAAAGGTTGAGAACCACTGGTCAAATAGAACTATGAATTCAATTTTTGTTTTCCTCCCTCCCTCCCTCCCATCTCCATTTCCTTTCTGCATGTTGTTAAGACTTTAAGCACTTATTTGGTTAAATTAATAACCTTAATTTATATGGACAACCATCTCTAGTATATGATTTTGGCCAGTTTACAATTAAAAACAGAACCCCCAAAATACAATACAATATAAAAAGGACACAAAGCATATAAAAAAATCCCAATAAAAGAATTCTACATTAGAATATTTGTTCCTAACAAGCTAGTTTTCTATGTGTAAAGATTCATTTCTTTCCAAAGTAGGGTAGCTCAGATATAGAATTACTAACTTGGCAAAAATTATGTTATACGTGTCCACAATAAAAAGTGTACTCCACAAAAAAAATTTGCATCAATCCAAAATCCCGTCAACATGGTGCTATTCTAACAGGGCAAAAGATGATGAAGTCAACTTTTCTTTTTGTTCCTGAAATCGTTTCAACATAGGGCTGCTTTTAATTATAAAGCTGGTGCTTTTTTCCTATTTTGAGTTCCCAAGTAGGTCACTGGAAGTCTCCAAAAGTGAAGAAAGCAAGCCAAGTAAAATTACATGGAGCCCACCCAAGTCCGAAGGGGGGGGGGAAATAATAACAGGAGGAGGCAGAACTTTGCTTACAGGACTGAATGTTCCATGCAAATTCTTAACTAACTTTTAAAACTTTTCTCAAAGGGTTATTTTTGAAAGTGAAAAATAAACACTGTGCTGCCTATTAAATGCAAAAATAAACCATCAAAACAGGGAGGATGAAAAGGCCTGAGTTAGAATTTAGAAACAGAATTGGGGTGCTGAGTAACCCACATACCCCGCACAGATTCAGGTTTGATCCAGAATCAGAGTAGAGCTGGAAGGGACCTAGGACATGGGTGTCAAACTTGCCACATCACGTGATGCGTCGGAACGTATCGCGACTTTTTTGGCATTGCCAGAGCTGGGGTGGGCGTGGCCTCTGTATGATGCAACCGGCCTGCGGTTTGGCAGTTTGACACCTCTGACCTAGGAGGTCTTCTAGTCCAGACCCCAGCTCAAGCAGGAGACCCTATATCTTTTCAGACAAGTGGCTGTCCAGTCTCTTCTTAAAAACTTCCAGTGATGGAGCACCCACAATGTCTTTAGGCAAAGCTGTTCCACTGGTTAACTGTCCTCACTGTTAGGAAGTTTCTCCTTAATTCCAGGTTGCTTCTCTCCTTGACTAGTTGCCATCCATTGTTTCTTGTCTTGCCTTCTGGTGCTTTGGAAAATAAGCTGACCCCTTCCTCCTCCTCTCAAATACTGGAATACATGAATCCAAATACTTAAATA
Source organism: Crotalus tigris (assembly GCF_016545835.1). NCBI lineage: Eukaryota > Metazoa > Chordata > Lepidosauria > Squamata > Viperidae > Crotalus > Crotalus tigris. The sequence continues at coordinate 655,877 of NW_024097440.1, forward strand.
CTGGACTCCAAATACTGGAATCCAAGTTCAAGTGATCTTTTGGGGATACCCAGAAGGACATTACAGTTATATTCAGAAGATGACTTAGAATGCTTCCACATGATAGAGCAGACATGTCAAACACAAGGCCCAGGGGCCGGATGTGGCCCGCAAAGTGGTTTCATGTGGCCCGCGAAGCCATCCTGGAAACAGTGAGGGAACGGGCCCTGCTGCCTTGGCCCTGGCCCAGGCCAGCCGGGAGCCAATGTACAATTTTGTGGTGGCCATTTTGGCACTTGCCCCGGTGGACCATGCCTTGGCACTTGCCCCGGTCCCACCCCCTTCTGCCAGAGACCCTCAGATCTGTCCCACTTCCACACAGGCCCCCATAGGCATCCTTGATGCAAATGATGTAAAACTGGCCACACCCACCCAGTAGGCCACACCCACTCCATCCACACCCACCCAGTAGGCTGCACCCACTCTGGCCACACCCACCCGGCCCAGCAAGGGCAACCGCAATACTGATGCGGCCCTCAGTGAAATTGAGTTTGACACCCCTGTGATAGAGGATATAATTAATGAGCCAAAGTTCAGACACCCTGCAATTTTGTCAGTGCTTATCATTATAAAAGTTTTCTTTAAAAATGGCTTCAGATGGCTAAGTAACTACTGTGAATTTTTAATTTATTTATTTATACTTTGTGTTTCTAGTCCATCTATCTCCCTCAGGGAGGGGCTCAAGGAATTTACAAATCATAGCTGACCAAAGTGGGTAGAGAGGAATGCAATTATAAGATATGTAGATATACCACTGTGTGTCACATATATAGATGTGTGTGTGTGTGCGTGTTTGTGTGTGTTTATGCAATGAGACCAACCCCAGTTAGCAACATTTCTGAATTAATAATCCTGTGTACAACTATCTACCTCTTCTATTAACCTATGGAAAAAGTTTGCAGAGTGTTCAGTTGGTCAATGAAAAGCAAGTATTTTCCAATTTCCCTTATTTCAGTCGACAAATGAAAAGGCACCAGAATAACTGATTAATATCCTGACCCTATATTTAACTCTTTTTAAGGAACTGGCAGTTTCCCATTAACTACAGCAGTTTTCCTGAAATGATTGGCCTTGTGTTCTGTTGGATTGCAAATTCTATCATTCCTGATCGGCATAGCCAACAGCCAGGAGATGTATTGCAGAATTTGGGGGGAAGGGAGTAGGGGGGGTATCAGGAAAAGGAAAACTCATTAACTCTCTCTCCTTCTGTGTACATTCTAGCTGCAAGTCCTGATTGTTCCATGTGGAAGCCACAGTAATATGTGCTGGTCTTGTATGCTTACCAAAGGTAGTGTAGAAAATAGGAGATGGTGCAAAGCTATCTAGAAATGGTAAGAATAGTTTTCCAACATGTTCTTGTACGAAGAGGGAGAAAAACATCAAAAAAGGAAATCACTGTCTTGATCAGTGTTTCTCAACCTTGCCAGCTCTAAGAGGTGTGGACTTCAACTCCCAGAATTCCCCAGCCAGCCATACTGGCTGGGGAATTCTGGGAGTTGAAGTCCACATGTCTTGAAGACAGTAAGGTGGAGAAACCCTGATCTAGACTAAGTTTCTCAACCAGGACTACTTTAAGATATGTGGACTTCAACTTGCAGAATTCTTCAGCCAGCATGGCTGGCTGGGGAATTCTGGGAGTTGAAGTCCATACATCTTAAAGTTGCCACAGTTGAAAAACACTGATCCAGAGTATACAGAGGACACATTTAGAAAATGGACACTGTACCTCAGGTGTCGAGACTCTTGTTGGAGGATCAGTTCCTTCGCTGTCACTAGAGCTGCTTTCGGATTCAGAATCGGAGGAACTGTCTGAATCGCTTGTGCTTTCAGATTCTGCACTGCTGGAATGAGCCAATGCCACACTCTCAGGTTGCGATTGTGGGGCACTGCAAACCAAAACCAGGGGATAAAATTAGAAATGGATGCGGATCGTCTTTCTGAATTCTCCTCTTCCGCTTGACACGGCCCTGTGAGGTGAAACAGTTCAATCAGCACAACTTGCAAACATGACACCACTGTTCACCAATCAATGCGAAGACCCAAGAATGAAGGAAGATCTTTAGTCAGGTTTTAGAGACTAAGAAGGACATGGCTAAAAATAAAGTACACGTAACCACAAAGAGGGAGATTGCCATAGTTAGGCTGTTGGGATGATATAACTGCTGGCAACATAAGGAAACTCGAATGCTTTTAAAACTAATTGCCAAAACATACTGCAGGCAGTCCAGGACTTACGATCACAATGTTGCTAAGTGAGACAGTTGTTAAGTGAACTTTGCCAACTTTCTTGCCACAGTTGTTAAGTGAATCACTGCAGTTGTTAAATGAGTAACCCCGTTATTAAATGAATCTGGCTACCCCACTGACAATGCTTGTGAGGAGGTCGGAAAAGATGACCACATGACCCCAGGACACTCCAACCCCAGCTGCAAAGCATCTGAATTTTGATGTGACCGTAGGCATGCTGCAACGGTCGTAAGGGTGAAACATGGTCGTAAGTCGCTTTTTCAGCTCCGTTTTACTTTCAGTGTTACTGTATGAATTATTGTACGTTGAGGACTACCTATATTTTCCTGAAGAAAAAATGTCATATATCTTTATGCAACTTCCTATTTTCATCCTTTTTCCCATTCTGTATAATAATAACAATAATAACAATAACAACAACAACAATAATGATGATGATGATGATAAAGTTGGAAGGGACCTTGGAGGTTATCGAGTCCAACCCCCTGCTCAGGCAGGAAACCCTACACCATTTTGGACAAATGGCTGCCCAGTTTCTTCTTAAAAACTTCCAGTGTTGGAGCATCCATCACTTCTGGAGGCAGGTTGTTCCACTGGTTAATTGTTCTAACTGCCAGGAAGTTTCTCCTTAGTTCTAGGTTGCTTCTCTCCTTGATCAGTTTCCATCCATTGCTTCTTGTCCTGCCTTCAGGCGCTTTGGAGAATAGCCTGACTCCCTCTTCTTTGTGGCAGCCCCTGAGATATTGGAACAGTGCTATCATGTCCCCCCTTGTCCTTCTCTTCATTAAACTAGACATACCCAATTCCAAAGAAAAATTCTTCAGTGTATATGAGAAATAGATTTGGTTTGCTTATTCAATCTTAGACATATTTATTCAAAATCAGACCCACATCTCGCAGGAAATTTATTGTCCAGAAACTTTGCGTGATTTGCATTCTTGTGAGAGCAATCTAGCCCCTGTGTCTATCCAAAGAAGAATTTTCCAGTCCTTCAAATTTGAAGTGCCAGGCATAGAAACATACATCACCCTACAAAGAATGTGCTGTACTGCTGATCCAAAGCCTCTCTTCTTCCTGAAGGATTTGGGTAATAACTAATGGGGTTGCACTCACTGAGCAGAGGAATAGGCCTTCATTCATTTCAGCACCTATTTAACAGAGCCTGTGTGTTTGTGAGCACCCCTCACTTGCTCTATTCCTAATCTACCGTCAGTCCTTGGTGGGAGTAAAAGCACAACATTTAATTTCTAACACTTTCTTTATCCAGTCAATATACATTTAAAATAATGGGAAAAAGTACTTTAATAATAAGTACTTTAATGCTAAATAATTACATAGGGGGAGCGACAGCTCAGTGATTAAAGACGCTGAACTTGGCAGCCCGAGGCCTCTCCCAGCTGGCAGCCACCTAGCAGTTTGAAAGCATGCAAATGCAAGTAGATTAACAGAATAACAGAGTTGGAAGGGACGTTGAAGGTCTTCTAGTCCAACCCTTTGCTCAGGCAGGAAACCCTATACCATTTCAGACAAATGGCTGTCCAGTTTCTTCTTAAAAACTTCCAGTGTTGGAGCACCCACAACTTCTGGAGGCAGGTTGTCCCACTGATTAATTGTTCTCACTGTCAGGAAATTTCTACTTAGTTCTAGGCTGCTTCTCTCTCTCTTTGGTTAGTTTCTATCCATTGCTTCTTGTCCTGCCTTCAGGTGCTTTGGAGAATAGCTTGACTCCCTCGTCTTTGTGGCAATCTCTGAGATATTGGAACATCACTATAATGTCACGCCTAGTCCTTCTCTTCATTAAATTAGACCTACCCAATTCCAGCAAGCGTTCTTTATATGTTTTAGCCTCCACCTATTAGATCAGTGGTTCTCAACCTTTTTAATGCCGCGACCCCCAACCGGTCGTAAGTCGAGGACTACTCAACCAGTTGTAAGTCGAGGACTACTCAACTGGGGCAGCACCGTTTGCAGAATGGGACTTTTGGCGGGCTCAGCAGGGCAGAGACAGCCTGGACAATTCCTATTGGCTTTTGAAAGCCAATAGAATTAGACTCTATTCAAGAGAGTCTATTCTATTGGCTTTCAAAAGCCAATAGAATAAAAGGGAGTAACACAGCTAAGGAAAAGGGGAAAAAATGGCGGACTGCGTTGTTTGGCAACCCCCGTGAAATGGTCGTTCGACCCCAAATGGGGTCCCGACCCACAGGTTGAGAACCACTGTATTAGATTAATAGGTGCCACTTTGGTGGGAGGCTAACAGGATTCCATGTCCCTTTGGCATATAACCATGCTTGGCTGCATGACCATGGAAATTGTGTTCGGACAACACTGGATCCCTTGGCCAAGAAACAGAGATGAGCACTGTGCCCTAGAGTCAGACGTGACTGACAGGGAAACCTTTACCTTTTTTTAATTACTAATCATTTCTAGAAAGGATGCCAATTTGAGGAGGTAAATTGTTGCTGTGGGCTGATTCACACCTACGGTATTTGTATTATAGGTAGTCCTTGACTGACGATCTTTTGTTTAGTGACCATTCAAAGTTACAGCAGCATTACAAGGGTAACTCATGACCAATCCTCGCCCTTCTGACTATCACAGCATCCTCGAGGGTCACATGATCAAAAATTGGGTGTTTTGCAATGGGTATGCATTTTTGATGGTTGCAGCATCCCCAGGTCACGTGACTGGCATTTGCAACCTTCTCTGCTAGTTCCAATGAGCAAAATCAACAGAGGAAGGCAGGCTTGCTTAACAACCATAGGATTCACTTAGCAACCGCAGAGATTTGCTTAACAAGCTCAGCAGAAAAAAGGTAATAACATTGGTGAAACTCATTTATAACAATTGCCTTCTGTAGCAATGAAAATTCTGATCCCAGTCATAGTCGTAAGTTGGGGACTACGCCTTGTGGTTCCCCAGTTCAAAACCTGGATCAGTTAGATTACGTCAGGGAGAAGCTTCAATGAACGGAATGAGACAACTCACCACGGGCCAATTTGCCATGGGATAAGTCAACAATTCAATTTAAGGATTTAAAATTATTTTTAAAAATAGTTTAATTTTTATCATTCACGTTTCATTTTTGTCCCTCTCTTTTCATCCTTTCTTTAGTGATTCTATTCCACCGTTTCTTTGATATTAGTGTAATTCTTGTCCCGCAGCAAGCTGGCTGTGGCGAGTTTCCTAGACCAGGGGTTCTCAACCTTGGCAACTTTAAGACTTGTGGACTTCAACTCCCAGAATTCCTCAGCCAGCTTTGCTGGCTGAGGAATTCTGGGAGTTGAAGTTCACAAGTCTTAAAGTTGCCAAGGTTGAGAACCCCTGTCCTAGACCCTTCAGTGAAACCCACTGAGCCAGAACTTTACTATCCATATTTATCACGTTATGATAAATGATCAGAAAACTCAGCATGAGCTAATTGCTTTATACACATCCACACCAATAAAAAGTCCAAAACAGGCTATGATTATTTTTCCAACAATAGCAAGCATTTGACTAGCACAAGTGAAGCAATGCCTAGCAGAATATCAAATTAGCTGAAAATGCTCCTATCTAAGGTTTACATGTTGAAACATTTGTTGTTAATTGCGAAGTCGTGTCCGACCCATTGCGACCCCATGGACAACGTTCCTCCAGGCCTTCCTGTCCTCTACCATCTTCTGGAGTCCATTTAAGTTCACACCTACTGCTTCAGTGACTCCATCCAGCCATCTCATTCTCTGTCGTCCCCTTCTTCTATTGCCCTCAATCTTTCCCATCATTAGGCCCTTCTCCAGTGAGTCCTTCCTTCTCATTAGGTGGCCAAAGTATTTGAGTTTCAGCTTCAGGATCTGGCCTTCTAAAGATCAGTCAGGGTTGATCTCTTCTAGCACTGACCGGTTTGAACGCCTTGCAGTCCAAGGGACTCGCAGGAGTCTTCTCCAGCACCATAGTTCAAAGGCCTCAATTCTTTTACGCTCAGCTTTTCTTATGGTCCAACTATGTTGAAACATGCCTTGTACTCAACCCAAACCTATCACTTCAATATAATTAATGGCTTGTTTCTGAACTTCCCATATCAAACTGCTTGAAGTTATTCTTTCTCCTCACTCCATATTTAAATAATAATCTCCTTTTTTATTCTGAGATTTGGTTGTGTGGGTTTCTTTGGAGGGCTATAGATGTGCACGTACTTTTCTAATGTAAAATTTTAAAAAATGAACTTTTTTTTTTTACTTTTTGCCCACCCTAGTGAATTTTTGCCTTGCTTAAAGGCATGATTTATGCCAATTCCAGATCTACAGTTGAAGAATGTAACAGCTTCAGGGACAAGGTAATTATTAGTGTTGAGTTCAGGCATCATGGAGCAAAACATTAGCAGTTGCTTAAACAACTTATTGGGAAATATGCCCCCAAAATAATCTGCATTTGGAATCAATACTTTTATCCTAAAGGATGCTCCTCAAAACTTAATGTTTATATTTCTAGTATGCAGAAATGAATTTTTACAGATAAATACCCTCAAGTTCAGATTCACAGTTTAGTTGTAAAGCTTTTACTGTTTTGGCAAAAAAAAAAATATTTCAAGGTCTTTTGCCCTGTTATATGTATCTTTAGAAGCCCAGATCCTGAAGTTGAAACTCAAATACTTTGGCCACCTAATGAGAAGGAAGGACTCACTGGAGAAGGGCCTAATGCTGGGAAAGATTGAGGGCAATAGAAGAATGAGGTGGCTGGATGGAGTCACTGAAGCAGTAGGTGTGAGCTTAAATGGACTCCAGAAGATGGTAGAGGACAGGAAGGTCTGGAGGAACGTTGTCCATGAGTATATTTCTAAATATGCATTGTTTCGAATTACTTAATTTTCCTCCACGGAGCTGATACTAGCTTACATAAATGGTACTTCATATCATATTTACTATCACCTCTGCAAACTGACCGTTCAACGAGTTATTAAGGAAATACTGTTTTGCTCATTCTTATTATCACAGCCTAGAGGTCAAGCAACAACAACTTGGTATTTTTCCAAGTTTAAATAAACTTGGAAACTTGGAAACCAACATAAACTTATGTTGGTTTCAAATCAGCCTTACAGATATCTGTGAAAAGTTTAGCTTGTCTCTTTGAACTTTTCCTACTCTCTGAATACTTCTACAGAAATTTCTAGTTACACATAGTGAATGTTTACATCAAGCCTTCTTCTCACAATTTCCTCTTATTCTTCATAAAGAAATTGTACCTTGGAGGCGTTGATGAGGAAGACGGTTTATCAGAAACCTGAAAAAAGGGAAATGAAAAAGAGAAAGTTTAGTTTAACCATGCCATGTGGAAAATCAACTGCAGAAAAATTTAAATGCATTCTATTGTATTGGAAAGATTAGTCTACCCCAACCACGTGCCCTACAATTGCACTATGTTACAATTCTCAAAATGCTTTGATAGCACAGCACAAAGGCCAGGAATTCTGTGAGTTGTACACAAAGTCGGGGAAGACTGATTCATAGTTGAATATATATATATGTATACATTATATAAATACTGACTTGGTCATCGTCGCAGTCTTCACTGTCACTGATCTCTAGATCTTTATGCAGTGTTCTGAAAGGCAAAGAAGTCATCAATGCAGATCAATATTCAGACTTGAACTCCATAAATTTATTTTGGCAAATGGAAGCTTAATTCTTATGCAATCATCTTGGCTTTTGTATGCAACATTCACAGGTCAAGATTCCCAGTTTAGTAAAGAAAGTGTTCTAGACAAATTATGGTGGACATAGTAGTTTTTCAGAAAATGTTCTTTATGGAACACAAATTTCGTATTTGCACTGCCCCCCCCCAAAAAAAACCCTAACCCAACCACATACTCTTGAAAGCAAAAGAGATTCATGCTCCACTACTCACTGCCTAATAAAGAAAATGTGCCGTAAAAGAAAATCTACAATATACGTTCCTACAAATGTGATTCAGCAATGTATTCCTAAATATTGTAACAATTCTGATAGGCAAAACAGAATGCACAAAATTAGTCACAACAATAAGCTATTTAAAGCTTGTCATAAAATGAAACACGGTCATAATGTCTATGGTCAGCCTAGTTTTCATTTATTGAAGTTTTGAGAATAACTGTGAGCAACTGAGAGAAAAGGAACAATTTAATGATATGTAACAGAACAAATTAATAAATAAAATTAGAAAATAAATTGTTCTAATTAATTAAGAGAATTAATTCAATAGTACCTATCTAATAAATAGGAAAATATATTACATTTAAAACACTAACTCTTTCAAAGCCTGCTGTAAAATCATGAAAATCTAAATATGACACATGTAGGAAAACGTCAAAAAAAATGCATAGCTGAATTGAATTAAAATAAAAATCATTAAAATATCACCCTAAGATGCTTGGGTTTCAGTTCTGAAAATATAATTAAAAAGTTCTTTGCTCCTTCCAATAACTTCAACATTGTGCTCAAGGTGTTTTATTTTTTTTTTTTTTTTCATTTATCCACAGAAGCTGAAGACTATACTGAACTGTTCTCAAAATGCGGAAATTTGACCTCTTTGGGGATGATCCCTGGCAGCGGTTTGCTACCAAACAAATAATACTTTTAAGAGCCAAGAGAAAAAAGTGATGGATAACAAATCCAAATAAAAACACAAGAGATTAGAGATTCTAGATAAGATCTATTTATTTAAGCTTGCCAGCTGGCAGTCCTTTTTAAGTATACCTCTTCCCCCAATCCTGTGGGCGACACACATACACACTGAGTGTGATTGATAGAGCTTTGTGTGCCTTGTATTTGGAAATTACTAGAGTGGCTAGAATGTAGTCATATTATGTGGCTGAAGAGCAAGTAACGAGTTCCACAGCATTTCCGGGGAAGCCTTGTATGTAGCATTTGTGGGCCTTACATCGGTAATTGACTCAATTCCCATACACAGATTGTGGTGGAGGTTAAAACATTCCTCCATCTAACAGTGACTGGTATGTCTCAGGATAGTATCTGGATGTCCAAGGACGATTGTCTGCTCAAGTCCCTGTTCAAATAGGATCAACCAAATGTTTGTTTCAGTATCTTGTGACCTTATACCTTATACCAAAACAAAGGTTATGATATTATCAAGAAAGAGAATGGTCCATAAACATACGTGGATGAGATGTAGGCAAACTCACACACACACACACACACAGAGAGAGAGAGAGAGAGAGAGAGAGAGAGAGAGAGAGAGAGAGAGAGCAACATTTTGGAGGGAACAAAGAAGGTCTATCCATCTGTATCCAGGTTAAGTCACAAGTTTCCTGTACACTGGACAACAATTACAGACGGGTGGTGCTTAAAGTTTTTAAGGCCAAGAAAATCAGTCAAATCATACAGAATTTTCGGGTGGCCATAAAGATTCCATAAAGATTCCCAACACTGGAAACTATTCATTAAAAATATTAACAGCTGTTTTCCAGGCCCTCTGATGTATTGTTTACGCTTGGAATGAGTGATGGCCCTCTGCAATAGAGTGCAGTTGCTTAAAATATTGACTTAAACAGAGATTTTCATCTCGATCTTTGACCTCAAGTATCCTGTATGATTATATTTCTTGGAAGAAAAAAAACCTGAAAATAGCATTTAACATTTTAGATTCTTAGATCAGCTTCTGAGAAGGTTAAGATTACACTCAGTTCGTGGCTGTTAAGATATAAGCCATCAAAAATAATTTGATGAGAAGAAGCCAGTCCAAGAATCTTTACATTATTATTTAATACTGCTTATGCTTCACATCAAAGAGCTTTCTCTTCTCCTGCTGAATGTCTTACCATCAATGTCTCTGGAAAGGAAATATAGCAATGTATCCATATTAGAATAGATTGGTCTATGTGCAGTCAGAGAAATAGATGCAACCATCCAGAAATTCCTGCACTGCTGCTATAATATAGACCAGCGGTTCTCAACCTATGGGTCGCGACCCCATTTGGGGTCGATCGACCATTTTTCTGGGGTCGCCAAAGGCGGCAATCTGCCATTTTCCGCGGCGCCGTGCACGCGCACCGCGCATGGGGGTGGTGCCGCGCGCACGCGCACCGCGCATGGGGGGCACCGCGCATGCACGCCGCACATGGGGGCGCCGCCATGCATGTGCGCCGCACGTGGGGGCGCCGCGCATGCGTGTCGCGCATGGGTGCGGCACCGCGCATGCACACGGCACCGCGCATGCGCAGAACGTTTGTGTGACGGGGGTCGCCGTCACACAAACGTTGAGAAGCACTGATATAGACGCTCATTCTATTAATACCCCTTCTAACCTAATTAATGGTAAAACATTATACAATTCATTAATTGTATAATACAAGTCATTATACAATCTCTTATCAGATCCGTCACTACAATAAAAATGTGTATATGATTGACTGTTAAATATGTTTCAGCAGAATGGCTGATTTATAATCTTGATACTTTATAGATGCTAGGTTATTAAGTGGGGATATTTTTTTGTGCTGAACACTGATTGTGCCCAAACTATTTTTGATCATAAATAAACAAATAAAGACTATTTAAGAGACACACAAGCTTTCGCCAACATCAATCAAGGAAATAAATTGTTTCTGTACTACAGCATGAAAGAAAAGTGATTAAATGTTCTTTGAATCCTTTCTATCAATATTTCTCCTTCAGAAGATAAGCAAAGCAGTTGAAATTTATACACACTTTGCATGCAAAAAAATCTTAGCTTTGACTCCTGCCAACGCTAGGCAGAAAGGACTCAGCAAGTTTAAACAACTCGAGGCTAGATGTCCCCAAATTTTCTTTTTTTCTTTTAATAGCAGTTTTTTTCAGTAACATGCAGGCTGCCTGATCTATCATCATCACCATCACCGTCATAATATATTTTGCTGTCCTTGCATTCAAATCTATCAGTCAGACTTCAGGGTAGAAGGGTATTTGAGGCTCAATGCACCTTTATCTGTCCAACCAGAGAGGCAGAATGCAGATTAACTTGTTTTTCCCAAAATGGATCTTTTTATTTTCTTTTTTCTTTTTCACAGGTGCTAAAAAACAATCTTGATCATATGAAGTAAAACTGAAGCCATGAAATTCATATTTGAAATGAGATCTGAAACAAGCCCTTCTTCGCTTCTTGTTTCTTAGTCCTCTGCCATACAGCTTACAGGGAAGGGTGTCTGCAGGATGCGGGTGAAGTAAAATTCAGGAGGGTAGCTGTGATTGTGCTATGGAAGTTCTACTTGTTTTACACATGGCAGGTGTAAAAAACACAGGGGCCCCCTGCCTCTACTTGCAGCAAATAATTATATCTATTGTATATAATTGGTGGGATTCAGCCAGTTTGCACCAGTTCGGCAGAACCGGTAGCTAATTTATTTATTTATTTATGAGACTTATATACCGCTTTAAGTGCAAGCACTCTCTAAGCGGTGTACACCAATAAGCAATGTGTATATATATATATGTGTGTGTATATATATATGTGTGTGTGTGTGTGTGTGTGTGTGTGTGTGTGTGTGTGTATTTACATTGCCCCCAACAATCTGGGTCCTCATTTTACCTACCCCGGAAGGATGGAAGGCTGAGTCAACCTTGAGCCGGTGAGATTTGAACCGCTGATCTGCTGAACACAGTCAGCTAAAGTGGCCTGCAGTACTGCACTCTAACTGCTGCACCACCTCGGCTCAATTTTTTGTTGCCCAGGCCCAGAATGGACTTCCGGAAGCGGCATCCACACAGAGAACCGGTTGTTCACCTATTTGAATCCCACCACTGTGTATATTGCAGTCTTCATGGTGGTCCTACCAGATTATCCATAATCATATCAGACAAAACAATTCTGTTAATGAACAGAATTAATAGCATGGAAATCAGCCCCTTGTTTACCTTGATTAGTGTAAACACACATTCTAATGAAGTGTGGTCCTTCGGCATTTGTGTTGTACAATGAATCCTATTATGTAAAGGAGGAGATATATCAAGGGATTATGTCATGATAAGTAAAACCCCAGAAGGCAATCCTTCAGCTACATATTGAAGTTAACAATAAGATCCCCTGCATGAATGTTCCTTTTCTTCCTGATTCTATGGTATTGATTCCTACAAAACTATAAAACAAACTAGACACAGTTATCTAAGAAAAGGAAGTTAAAAGCATGCAGAAGAATTGTGGAAATGTAATAGTAAAAGCATGAAATGAAAGGTTTATGTCTCACGTTCTGAACTGGTACAAGAGTTTTGCAAATTATTCTTCCTTTCTAAGGGACACTTGTGGTGGGCCCTGTGCATTTACCATAGTCACAAGTGAAGAAAGTGGAAGAAAATGGACAAAAATGATTTCATTCAACGAATGTACATCCCTTTCAGGTACTGATTAGACTTAAAGACTTATTTTATCACATTCCACTCTCTCATTCCATGCTTCATCAGTTCTCATGGGTGTTCTGAACTGATCTACAGATCATACAGAATAGGTGATGGACTTCAGGGATCTGGTTCCATGTTGCCACATCATTCATTTGGCATGTAACGGGAAGAATGCTGTAATGAAACTTTTCATGAAGCACTAGTTGCGATCTTCCAAAAGGATAAACCACAATCTGCTAGGAGTTTATAACTGTCAAGGTTTTCATTCTGTACAGTGGACTAATAGAAATAAGAACCAACTCCACAATTGGTCATCTTGGTTAATGGCAAGTAACAAATGCACATGACATTTGTTTGGTACATTTGGTTTGATATAATGGTTAATATGCCGGACTACAAGTTCATCCCATGTCACAAGGTTGCTGCTACAGGGAAATACGAAGAGGGAGCACAATGTTCCCTTATGCTGTACAAAATAAAAGGATAGATAGGTAGGTAGGTAGGTAGGTAGGTAGGTAGATAGATAGATAGATAGATAGATAGATAGATAGATAGATAGATAGATAGATAGACAGACAGACAGACAGACAGACAGGTAAGGTAAGGTAAGGTAAGGTAAGGTAAGGTAAGGTAAGGTAAGGTAAGATAAGATAAGATAAGATAAGATAAGATAAGATAAGATAAGATAAGATAAGACCTGGCAGTGCGTACACTTATGGTTTGTACATTAGTTCTAATTGATCTCATGTCTGTCAGACACAAACTGTCTCTATTGGCACATTATTAATAGCTTCCAGATAAGCTATTAATAATGCAGCAACAACCTTTTGCAGTTGATGAATTTTTGCCAGGAAAGGACGGACACTCCACTCATGAGTCATCAGTCTACCAAGAAACATGCAAATAACATTTTGTAGGGAAAAATCTCAGCAAACTTTTCTGTGCTTTTAAGAGGAAAAGCAAAACTTAATGAGTTAACATTTTTCCGAAAGTTCATCCTTTTCTGCGTTCTAAACAAATCATTTCAGACACATTCTACATTTAAATTTTGAGATTCAAGATCAATGATATTTCAAAACACGTTAGAGTACCAAAAATCATAGTCCACATTTTCTTTCTCAAATATTTTAAAATCTGTCCTCTGAAATTTTGACTTATATTGCAGCTGTAATTTTTGCACTGCAAAAAATAGTAGCAAGAACACTACCAGATTTTTTTTCTTTAAAAAAAAAAGGTACTGAATTTTTAGGCTTGCAGGAACTTGGGGGGGGGGGGGAGGAACAAAAGAACCCATGCAAGTTTTTTTTTTTTTTTAATGTGCAAATGTGCACATCTGCATGCATTCTCCATGCATAGAACCGTCTGGTCTCTCTCTTCTAGTCACTGCCAACTAGAAACAATGAACTTGCCCCTGTGCTCTTGTAAACAAGAAAATAAGCTTCCATTCCAGCAAAGCCAGGTGTTAAATTTGAGAGCCAAAGTCAAGAATGAAAAAGCCCTTGGGAAATCCATGTTTGCTCTGTAAAGCTGCATGCTTAATTTGGGCACACAGATGCAGAGGGATTTCAGCCTCTAATTAACCAGCACAAATGCTGCTTGTTTTTAGTTGGCTATGCTGTGCAACTGAAGTGACTCAAGGTAGCTGGGATTTCAGGTTGTGGGAAGGGAAGTGGAGGGGAGGGGAGGGGAGGAGAGGAGAGGAAGAATGTACTGGACAACATACAGAGAATTTAGGACTGTAGACTCAATAATTAAATAATAGAAGGAGATATGGCTATCATTAAATCTCTGCTTTCAGTGATTCTCTTCCTGGCTTCTGCAGAGTGATTAACCATTCTCATTAATCCATGATGCACATTTTCCTTGGTAAGAAAAGAGAGCATCCTGGTATTGGCTGCTCTTATAAATAAGCATTAACCATTTTAAAGCACAGCCACATCCAAAGACTACATTCCATGTCCAGACATAATTGAAAAGGACGCAGACAAAACACTGGAGCTGTTTTTCATATCAGAGCAAAATCCTCCAAGGCAACTAAGCCCGCTATTCTAAATTTGGCATGGGGTATGGAATGATGGTTCGTTCACAGGAAGACACACAAGCAATTCTGTCTTGAATGCCTGTGGAGTAATCCCTTTTCATCCTCATTTATAAAGAGCCTGACTTTCTTCCTGCTCCTCTAAAACCATACAGTCACTAATTACATGGATTTAAGGTGGTCCTCTGGGGGTTGAGATAGGCAGAAGGGGCAACATGAGGCTCACCAGTAGCAACAGTCTGAATGATGTATTTTCTTGACAAAACTCTTACTGCACGGTTCAAAAATATGAGGGTGATTTCATACTTTTCCTGTACAGGTAGTCTTCGACTTACAACAGTTCATTTAGCGTCTGTTCAAAGTTACAGGGGCACCGAAAAAAGTGACTTATGGCCCCATAGTCATGTGATCAAAATTTAGATGCTCAGCAACGGGTTCATATTTATGACCGCTGCAATATCCCAAGGTCATGTGATCACTTTTCTGACCTTCTGACAAGGAAAGTGAATGGGGAAACCAGATTCACTTAATAACCAGGTTACTCACTTTATCAACTGCAGTGATTCACTTAACAACTGTGGCAAGAAAGGTCATAAAATGGAACAAAACTCATTTAACAAATGTCTCACTTAACAACAGAAATTTCGGGCTCCATTGTGGTTGAGGACTACCTGTATTTCATTTGAAAAAATTATCTTCCTCTCCTCCTCCCCAACATAATGAGGCATGGCATAATTTAAACAGCAGTTATCCTTAGTAAAGCATGATCAGCCAAGCTTAGCCTCTGCTGTTTTCAAGTAAGGCTGCTCTAAGTACTGTAGCACTAATATAGCTGCTATTCTCTTTCTTGGAAATAGCGAAACCAAGTACAAATTTTTAAAAAATGCTTGTTAGAAAATTAAACATATGGCTACGTAATCTCATGTGCGGCAAGTACAGTCTGGACTTAAGAATGTTAGTTTAAGGACAGTTCAAAGTTCTGATGACCTTGGAAAAAAATGATTTACAATATGGCTTTGTACTTATCCCGTTGCTCCACCCCTGCAGTGACATGATCACAATTCGGGCACTTGGCAACTAGATCACATTTATGACCAGTTGCAGTATCCTGCAGTCACGTGACCATGATTGGAGCCCTTCCCAGCTTGCTTTCTCAACAAAAAGGTCAGTCAGGGAAGCTGAATTTGTCTAGTGACCACGAGTTTAGCTTAACGACTGAAGTAAAAATGGTCATAAAAATCGGGTCCAGGGGTGACTTGCTTTACAACCATACCGACTCACGATGGAATTAGGACCCAACGGTGGTCATAAACCGAGGAAGACCTCTATGGCATTGTACAAATGTACTCACATTTTTAAAAAAAAACTATAAAAATGACAGAATTGTATCAATGTTTTCATCCAAACTTTCAGGCCTTCCTCACCTTTAAACTAGTAAGCTTCAAACTCTGCATGGCCACATCTGAGTTCTCATCCTTAGCAGCAAGTTTTCAATTTCATGCTAATACTGGATGCCATAAAGGACAGAGAAATACGTGGGAGGAAAAAAAAAGCTCTCTTGGCCTCAGAAAGTGGGCTGTTTCTTTTTTGGGTAGCCACTAACATTCTTTTTCAAAATATTATTTCTGCTCCAGGCCTAGATTTTCAGCTCTTATGGCTGGAAAATGTAAAATGTACTGAGTTTTGGTATACCCAGCACACAACGATCTAAACTGGAAGCGCTATCAAAATAAACGCATGAAATCATGCATCAGCAACGAGATGCTTGAAGGTCCATCCGTGCCTACCTCTCTACTTTATCCTTTTGTTTTTTAAAGGATGGGGAGGACTTGCTTTGACTGAAACAAGAGTGGTAAGGGATATATGGAAGCATCCTTCTCATTTACCTTTTGACTGAGTGTTTTGTAACAAGCCCGCCTATGGGAATTCCATGAGTTTTTCAAAAGGGTCCTCAATGTTACATAACAACTATTTCCAAGGGAAATCAGCAGATTAAATTTAATAGTAGTAGTAGTAGTAGTAGTAAAGTTGGAAGGGATCTTGGAGGTCATCTAGTCCAACCCCCTGCTCAGGCAGGAAACCCTACACTATTTCGGACAAATGGCTGTCCAGTCCCTTCTTAAAAACTTCCAGTGTTGGAGCATTTACTGCTTCTGGAGGCAGGCTGTTCCACTGATTAATTGTTCTCACTGTCAGGAAGTTTCTCCTTAGTTCTAGGTTGCTAAATTAAACCAGGTTGCTAAATTAAACCATATGAACTCTTGTGAGGCCTGGGATATTTCCAGGAACATTGGAAAGTTCAAATTTTTTTTAAAAAAACAACCATTATATGGTTGTTGTTTTTTGATAACTCACAAGCTATTATTTATTTGTTCTCACTTGTTTTCAGCATCAGCATGTCTCCAGAAATGAATCCTGGTAAACATTTTGTTTACTTACAAACAATTCTAAAAAGTGGTAAATGCTTAATAGCTGCTGATTGGAAAAAAAATTATTCATTTATTAGAACAGCCAGACAAGATGGAACCTGCACTCGGCTTAAGTAAGACCAAAGCCTTGGCAGAGATGTTAATCTTCAAGCAAGCCCAACACTATTCTCTAAAATCCCCTGAGCTTTCTTCCCACATACATTTATCTCCCCACACACTTCTGAGTCTTTTTTTCCTTGAGAACAAAACCAAACAAAAATCACACTGTAGTTTACGGAGGAGAAGGCTCAAATTGGAAAGGGTTGTTTAAAAAAGCAGCAGCTAAGATATGGCAATTCAAACCCTGCTATAATTTTAAAACATTCCTGGGATTTCAAACACAGTCAAGCTTAAGGCAAACATCTAATTTTTCTAGGAAAAAGATCTTATTTATATCCTTTATTTCAGAAACAAACGTTGTGTATGTGTGTGTGGAGGGCAAATAATACAGATAGTCCTCGACTTATGACCACAATTGAGCCAAACATTTCTGTTGCTAAGTGAGACAGTTGTTAAATGAATTTGGCCCTGCCACAGTTGTTAAGTGAATCACTGCAATTGTTAATTTGGTAACATGAATCTGGCTTCCCCATTGATTTTGCTTGTCAGAAGGTTGCAAAACGGGATCACCTGACCCCAGGACACTGCAACCGTCATAAGTATGAGTCAGTTTCCAAGCAGCTGAATTTCGATCATGTGACCATGGGGATGCTGCAATGATCATAAAGTCACTTTTTTCAGTGCTGTTGTAACTTCAAACGGTCACTAAATGAACTTTTGTAAGTCAAGAACTACTTATAAATGAAATAAAAAAAACTTACTGCATGGAACTGACAGCTTATTTTTCTCAATTCCAGCCAACCCAGCACTGAAGCAACTAATTCTTAGAAATACCCAAATGATCTCCTTAACAGTATCCTACATGTTAAAAAAAAAAAGTTGGCAGAATATCATGTTCCCAAATTCCAAGCAGCTAACTTATAGTAAATATACATTTCAAGACAATTAAAGCAGAATACCCATAATTAAATGTTCAAATATGAAAAAGAATACAAATGGATATAGCTGTTAGCTTTCAGTCAAATACAGGAGATTTTGAGCATTACAGAAATAAATAGAGGAATACAGAAAGCTGCCTTACAGCTGGTCATTCAGCCAAATACCATATATACTTCAATTAGCAGTTGTTCTTAACGTGTGCGAATTGAGACTTTTAACTTGATCTGTTTTGAATCCTTTTAAAAAGGACTAAATCTATGCCCCTAAAATGATTAAGGCATAAGCAAGGACCCAAAGAGGTAGCTCCTCATAGATAAACTGGGTTTTCACTTATAAAGTCTCTTAAATTGTAATAATAGCCTTGTTGCTCAGCCTACAATGGAAACTCTGCACATGTGCGAGAGCCAGTTTGAGTCTAGTTGTTAAGGCATCAAGCTGGAATCCAGGAAACTGAGTTCTAATCCAAGTTTAGACATAAAAGCCGGTTGGGTGATTTTGGGGCTTATGACCCTTGTCACAGAGCTATTGTTTAGGGAAAATAGGAGAAGGAAGGCGTATTAGTGTATGTTTGCCACCTTGAGTTATTCATAAAAATGATAAAGGTGGTAAATAAATAAATGAAAAATTCTTATTCATAGCTAAAAGGTAAAACAAGCCCTGCTACTTGAAAATTCAAGCAATAACTATTCAACTGTAGGTTTTTACTACTGTATGCAGCATTCTGAGAAGCTCTACTATAAAGGTAGTTTGAAAAACTGAGTGCAGTTTTTAATCTCAAATATTGCATTAACATCTTCCCCAACCTCTTTTCTTTCAGAATTTCAGCTTCCTTTCACCCACTGAATTGGTGAGGTTCCCAAATGCATTTAATTTCCAGAACATCTGATCTTCCTAATCAATTCAAATATAATTAACTTCAGTAACTAATTAATTTGCCAATGGAATGTATTTTTCTGTCCTCGTAGCACTTGTGGAATACTTCACACAAAGAGTAATCATGGTTACTAATGTTACAGTAAGGTCATAGTTCGATATCTCTACAAGCACAGCACCTTCGTTTGAAGCAGGCAAACCGGACCCTAAATTGTTTCTTTTTTTCCTGCAATAGCCACATTTCAATTAAGTTAAAGCTACCTGCAATAAATCTCCTCTCCTTCACTAATGACTGGCAGATTTCGCTAATGAATGACAAACACACCAAGGGGGGAAAAAAATGCAATGACTTACGATGTTCCTTGCTGAGAAACAGACAAAGTCTTCAAAGGCGCATCACACTGCTCTGAAAGACACCAAGGGTGGAGGGGGGGAGAAGGTTTGGGGCGATGAACATTTCTGATCTTTTGGTTTTCTATTGCCCCCCCCCCCTCTGTATGACATTTAAGATGGGGATCTTTAAGTCATAATCTATATGACTTAGGCAACACTACAGACCTGAAAATTTTATTTTTATTTTTATTCCCTGGGTAGGTAAAAAAGAATGATACCTCCCCAAATAGTCTCAAAGGTGCTTTTTTCCCCCCTTCAAAAGGCAACGGGACTGTTCTTTCCTTGAGGAAAACATTTCACTTCTCACCCAAGAAGCTTCATCAGTTCTGATGGGGGAGAGGGGGAGTGGATTTTTCTTCTTTTGAAGAAAAAAGCACCACTGAGACAACTATGATCTGGATGACTGAGAATCTCCACAGAGGTTTACCTTCAAAGAGGCTGAGGGATTTTAAAAAGGAACTTTATACAGAGTTTCATTTGTCTCTGCCTCATTAAATACCATAAGGTGGGATAAATATAAACTGACTGTAGCTAAAAACAGGCTAGCTTGAGATAAAGGCTGCCAGTGAAAAAGGAGTAAGAATCCATTAGGCTTTTTCTTTTAAAGAGGGCAGAGTTAATCCATACTGTCTTCTAATATTCATTGCATTGTCACATAAAAAGACGTACAAATTGACTATATTTTAAAGGAAAATAGGTGGATGATGCAGCAGCAGTTTCCATGACAAAATAAGCTGAAGCAGCAGATTTCAATATTTTATCACTGCTCTCCATCTCCATATGCATCTTCATGCTTTCCTTTTCACATCTTATGCAATGTGCTAGTGACACACTAGTACGGACATTTTTTTTTAAAAAAAAGGTCAATCTTATTCTTTTTTTTAAAGCTTAGATTTTATTGATTAAACTGAACACTGCCCAGAAGGAGATGGCGGTTAAAAAAGTATGAAATATAAACAAACGAACAAACAAATAATGAATGAATGAATGAATATGCCTTGTGACATCTAAAAGGAGTAGAAAATGGAAACCACCATTTTGGTTTCCTATAAACCAGTGGTGGCGAACCTATGGCACATGTGCCAGAGGCAGCACTTGGAGCCCTCTCTGTGGGCATGCGCACCATTGCCCCAGCCCCGCCTCCCCGTGGCCCCCTCACCAGCAGCCCCCCTGGAGGAGAGTTGCTCCTGGGCACGGCCCGCACAGAGCAGCGCAGCCAAGAACATAGTCGGGCAGCAGCGACAAGACTCTGCCCTCACGCCCCATAGTGTGCAGATGATGCTGCGGGGTGTGGGTGGAGGGCGTGGCTGCCATAGCACTGCAGGGCTGTTTGGGTGATCTGCTGCAGTGGGCCACGGAGGCGGTGCGTGGCCTTACAGGTGGGCGGAGCAGGCAGGGTGGGAGGTGGAGTGGGGGTGGGGGGCAGTTTTGGGGCACTCGGTCTCTAAAAGGTTCGCCATCACTGCTATAGACCAAATGCAAATACTTTCGACAATGAGTTGGAACAAGGCATTCTTTTGCAAAGATAAAGGTTTCTCTGTTAAGTTGTGTCCAACTCTAGGGCAGGCTGCTTATCTCTGTTTCTTAGCCAAAGTAGACAGCACTGTCGGAAGACAATTTGTGTGGTCATGTAGCCAAGGCCATACGCCCAAGGAACACGGAACACTGTCACCTTCCCACTGAAGTGGTACCTATTTATCCACTCGCATTTGCATGCTTTCAAACTGCTGGATAAACAAGAGCTGGGCCAAGAAATGGGAGCTCACCCTGTTGTAAGGAGCTCAGGTCTTAAACCCGGGCTATCAGCCCTCCAGCTGACTAGCTCAGCGTCTTTAAGCTCATCTTCTGCAGGCCTTGCAAAATCCAGGCGCCCTAGGCATTCCCACCTATCAGATGGTGGGTGGAATGTCTTTATTTCTTTCACAGTGGTCCTTCAAATAATCTCAACGTGGAAACTTTGGCACAAACAATGTGTTGCTCATAGGCTGAAAATGTTTCACGGCTTAATTTCCATGAAAACTGGACTCTGTTAGGAATCTTGTAGCATTGAGATGATGGGGGGGGGGGAATGCATAGTTGATACAAAGGGGATGGAATTTCAGGAGGCAGGAGTAAAATGTATTATTCTTTAAGAGATAATGGGGTTAAAAATAATAGGGAGGGACAATGAAACTGACAAACCGAAGTCTTAACAGTCTTCTGTTAGAAATGCTATAGCAGCGGAGAACAGTGCAGAAACTTTGATCAGAGGACTTCCATATCCTCATCTCCTAAAACTTATCAGAACCAGAGATTGCCATACTTAATCTCTAGCCCAGGGGTAGGCGACCTTGGCTTTTTAATGACTTGTGGACTTCAACTCCCAGAATTCCTGAGTCAGCATGGCTGGTTCAGGAATTCTGGGTATTGAAGTCCACAAGTCACATAAAAGAGCCAAGGTTGCCTACACCTGCTCTAGCCAAAAGCCCGAGAAGCCACTCCTTTTGTTGTCTGTGAGAATTCAGTCATCCAGGTCATGGTTGTCCCAAAGGTGCTTTTTCAAAAGGCAAGTAGACTTTCTTCTTCTGATTTTCCTTGAAGACGGTTCGCTTCTCATCCAAGAAGCTTCTTCGGGTTCTGACAGTCAGAACCGAAGAAGCTTCTTGGATGAGAAGCGAAATGTCTCCAAGGAAAAACAAGAAAGTCCACTTCTCTTTTGAAAAAGCACCTCTGGGACAATCCTTTTGTCCACGCTTCATGTTACACGAATACAAATTCTATGTAATCTGTCAAAATGAACAAATAACAGCAGAATGCAGCACTTTATAAATTTAGACTAATGTCTTTATACTTACTCTGGCTCTGAATTACTGATCCAGGCTGCTGGGTTTCCTAAAAAGCAAAAAAAAAAAAAAAAGGGGGCGGATTTTTTATTTACAACCCAATAATTTTAGCAGTAAAATAAACATAAGCAAACTTCAACAAATTAATGTCTCACTTTTCCTTTTTATATAGCAAGAAAAATAGTGCACTATTCCCATTTTTTCTTCTTTATTATCATAAGAAGTATTTATTTCTTTACAACTGTCATCATCCTATTATTACAGTATCTTTACACTGCGTGGTACTTTCCATAGTACTTATTTATAAATGGAAAAGAACAGAAAAGGGAACAAGAAAATTATGCATTTATTTCATTTATTTGTATCAGGAGCAAAAAACAGAAGCCAGGATAGAGTTCAGAAAGTACTGTGAGTTTATTCCAAGCAACCTATATCCAAGAATCTGAATTACGATCAGTCAAGGCAAATTGGAGCCAGATAAGAATTAGGGACTTCAAGTGGGGCTGGACTCACGCCTCTTTCAGGAGCATATGGACTCCAGACTAATGATGTGTTTGACCCCACCTTTGGTCATCTCCTACAATCTGCACTCTATTTTGTTTACACATGTCGACATATACCAACCACCAGCTCTCATGATGGTTTACAAAACTAGCAGGGAGGGACAAGAAGCTGTAGAAGAAAAATGTTTTCAAATGCGAAAGAAACGGGACAAAAATCAAAGTTCTGGTAAGCAATTCCAACGTGTTATAGGTAGCCAAAAGCTGTGAGATTATTGACATCAAGTAACGGAGCAGAGTGGCTTACGTGGTTAGGATGTTAGGTTGTAGGTTAGCAAACCCATGTTTAAGACCCGAGTGCTGCCATGGGATGGGGTGAGTTCCCATCCTTCGCTCCAGTTCCCGCTGGCAACATGAAAGGAGCTGCCAACTGGGCATCCCCTGGACAACGGTGATATCACCAGCTAATCCTTTCAACCCGGAAAGCTGTGGTGCTTCTCACATGAGTGCAATGCAATTGATATCAAGTGAAGTAACTCAGGAATTATATGTCTTTGGGCACAATGAATAAATCCAGCGTAGCCAATTTGTTCTGGATACTCTACCCAACTCTTAAAATAATCAGGCAAGCATGGGCATAATGGATAATTCTGTGAGTTGCATCTACTCTTGTGGAGTGTATTCCCAGGTTCTAGAAGACTTAGGGCAGTGGTTCTCAACCTGTGGGTCGGGACCCCATTTGGGGTCGAACAACCATTTCACGGGGGTCACCAAACAACGCAGTCCGCCATTTTTTCCCCCTTTTCCTTAGCTGTGCTACTCCCTTTTATTCTATTGGCTTTTGAAAGCCAATAGGAATTGTCCAGGCTGTCTCTGCCCTGCTGAGCCCGCCAAAAGTCCCATTCTGCAAACGGTGCTGCACCAGTTGAGTAGTCTTCAACTTACGACCGGTTGAGTAGTCCTCGACTTATGACAGGTTGGGGGTCACGGCATTAAAAAGGTTGAGAACCACTGACTTAGGGCATTTGGGAGTTAAAGGAAGAGAAGTTCTGAATGATGACATTCTACTATGGAGCAACTGTACATATCATGATTTTTAGGAAGACTTCTACCTGTCTTGATCATAAATGACTCACCTTTTAAGCTACATTTTAATCAAAAGAATGATGCCAAAAACATAAAGAATATTTACATGCCCACAGAGATTAGTTCAAAGCAACAGTTGCATGAAAGAAACTATCCTTTTATAATTACTTGTTTTGTCCTGAAAACCTGTCCTCTATGCTAGAAACAACACATGCCAAGAGGAGTTGAGTGACATGTATTTTCATACATTAATTCACATAGATGGAATGAAAGATTTTGTTCCTTCACCTTTACAGGAAATGGAAACTTTGAAGGCTCAGCTGTGCTAGGAGTATGGATGGCTGTCAAAGGAGGTGGCCATGAATGGGTCATTTCCTGGGAAGAAATTGAGAAGAACAATAATCAGCTCTTAATTCCTAACTTTATTACTTCCTCAGCTGCAACAAAAATAAGAAAACCTTCCAACAGTAACACGGGGATGTAACTGAAACATTATTTTTCTAGGCTTTTGCTGCCTAGAGGTGGAAGTGATCTTTGAAACTATCATCAAAACAGTCAGACTTTGATGCCTTAATATTTGAACACTCTGCGTTCAGAGGAATGCATGCTAACCTTCTCTTCTACTGTCACACTCCTTTATCTTCTATTCCTCTCCACAGTTTTGAATGTGATAAATAATGGCAATGAATGGGGCAGCATTAAAAGAAAGAGCAGGAATATCACAATATGCTTAGGAAACCAGATCAGAATTTTGTTCTTTTCTTTCTTTGTTTTTCCTGATTTTAGTTTGTACTACCTTTTAGTATTGGAAAACTCTTTAATCAAAAGTGTTTTTTTTTTTAAAAAAAAAAAGGAAACCCAATCAAAATAAAATCAGTGTTTTTTGGATTCCCAACTTGATCTGTGCTAAGACAAGGAGCCCAGCAGGATACAAGAATGCTTTTTTTGTAACCAATAAGCCCAAAATTTCAAAGAATGATAGCTCATCCGCTTAGATAAACACAGACAATGTTGTTTGTAGTTTATATCTTTTTTTTTTCCTGGAACCAGAAATTATTTAAAACATTCAAGATGGTATTCTGCTTGAAATGTGCTGATTAAGTTCTGCAGTGAAGAAGCACGAACAGCATTACACAGGGGATTTTTGGCGAAGAAAATAATGATGACCCATGCTTCCTTTATGGCATCTTTTTCCTCTTAATGCAGGAGTCCCCAACGCCCAGGCTGTTGCCCGCTATCAGGCCTGGCCCGTTCAGAACCAGGCCATGGAAGCGTCGGGAGACCATGCACGCAGCTCCATTTGTGAACACAATGGGCAAGTAAGTGTGCGCACCTAGCTCCATTTATGCGAGCAGGGGGCACATATCCCCACCACTTGCGCAAATGAAGCTACACGCGCTTGCCCGCTACTCGCACTGAATCATCCCCTTTCCTCCCCCATCAGTCCACAAAGCCAGAAAGGTTGGAGATGACTGTCTTAATGCTAATATACTCACCTTCAAAATTTCTTCAACGCAATGGGCTTCATTGGAGTAAGACTGCTGAAAAACACAAGGAGGGGAATGGTAAATTCATGAATTACTGGTACATTCCTATACAGAAAGATAAATCACGATACAAAGATTTGATTTACAATATCTATTGCAAGAGAAAATAGGCGTGGTGAATGTCCTGTTTAAAGACAGAATTTTCTCTCCCTAGTTTCTTGGGTTAAAAGGGGTCCCCCCCCCCACAACTATACAGCAAAACTTGCATAAAGACTACAGTTGACAGACATAAGCTCAACAGTGAGCAATAAGTGAATATGCTATTTAACTGGCTGAAGTTGTGGTGGTTACCTTAACTTAACATACACTAATAGGAATTCCTACATGGAGATGATTTATTTCATCTGCAAGTCAAATCTGAGCTTCATGCCTTAAGAAGGAATTTCTTACATCATGCCATCACTGTAGTGAACTATTTTTGCTGCTGCCTGGAAAGCACACAATATATTCACCACAGGAAGCCCCTCTCTTGAGAAATAGCTCTAGTAACTGCCATTAGAGGCTACTCTCCAAAGAATAATCCTGCTTCAACTATAGCTGAAGCGTTTTTTTTTTCTGTTTCTTTCAAGGCTTATGCCACACCCCACCACTGCTCAGAATGCTCAGAAATTCACCTCTGTCCATTACACACATGCTTAAATGCTCCAGCCTTCAGAGGGAAGTAATTTTCATCTATAGTACTGAGAATAAGGCAAGTCTCGGCATGATTCCAGAATATTATTCCAACATGTTTTAGCTTCCAACAGTGAATTAGAGCCAAGCTTCTTCAAACAGAAGGCAAGTGCTTAAAATTAAGGGGGGGGGGGAATCTTTAAGAAATAACATTCATAATTAAGTATTGTATAAAGCACCAGCGGAATCTAGCAATAACCAGAAATCTAAAACCAAATGTTGGTAAGAAATTTGTGAACCAATATGTACATTTAGAAGAATCCTCCCACATCTAGTTTCTTCGATCTCGCTCATCTCCTCCACTGCTCATAGCAACCACAATACAACCCTTAATTTGCTGGACTGTGTAAAGATTCCTCATCCCGATCCCAACACACAAACTCTGCACCTTTCATCTGTTACATTCTTCCTGTTCCCTTATTCATTTTTGCATGCCGTTTCCTCAGTCCTCCATCTTTCTGACAATTCAGTATTAGATTAACACTAACTTGCCGTTTTCTTATCACTATATGCATTATTTATAAAAAAAATATTAATGAAAGCGTTCCATGTCTCCACACCAGGTCAGCCATTCTAGGAAAGCTCTCCCCAGTGACCAGTCCTTTTTTTTATTTTTCAACCTAAACTCAGATGGGATATACTGTTTTGTCTTTCTGGTATTTTTTTTTAAGTAATTTTACATCTTTCCATCTTTTAGCAGCTACGAATGCACATGAAGGTCCTTCTGTAACTGCTGTTAACTGAATCCATCCAATGAAGAAAAACATTTGTAGCTCAGGAAGGAGGGATCCTTGGTGGTCCCCGAGCTTGCAGATGTTTTCCTGAAGATGTTTCATTACCCAAACTAGGTCACACCATCAGTCTTCGTCACTAGCATCACTAGGCCTGATAATGTTACTTAGTTTGGGTAAGGAAACGTCTTCAAGAAAACAACCAAGCTCAGAGAGCACCAAGGACCCCTCATGTCAATCCTGGAGCTACAAATGTTCTCCTTTATGGTATCAATGCACATGTTTTCCCATGGCTGAAACCAAAGTTAAGTGATACTACTGATTCACAAATTTTACAATAGACCAAGACTCCCCAGCAGGTTGTAAGTAACTTGAAGGGGATCACACTGTTGCCTCAGAAATCAAACATGGGCTTTTGAGTATTATTTATCTAATGAAACAATTAGCTTTATTGGGAGGGGAGCGCAGAAATTAATCAGTTTAGGGGTCAGAATATCACAATCTTTGAGAATCACAGGACTATAATTTTTTCCCTGTAATAACCATCTTAATCAAACTGCATAGCGGGTAGCTTTATATCCAAACAAAAGTCCACTGTATTTATGAGCTGGTTTGTGAAAGGCAGGTTGCTCAAAATAAGTATTTGATCAAGGCAAGGTTATACTTATCATATTATATTTGACTCTTGAAAGGAGCTCCAAGCCTAGTAAAGCTACTTGAGGTACATATTCACCCAGGATCTCTTCTGCAACCCCTTACTTCCCCCTAAAGTGAGATGCATGCTTCCACAGAGCTTTCATTTTTGTTAGGAAAGATAATAAGGACGAATGGCATAGTTGATATAGATTCTCATATCCAACTTCATAATTGCAAATAGTCAGGAACCATTAAAAAAAGGGGAAAGAAGACTTGGCTGGAAGGTTGGGATCCTGTCCTTTGCATGTCAATTTCAGAGTCAAAACGAATAGTATTTTCAGGAGGATGAGTTACAACACTCTCTAATAAGGTTGAGGAAGATTTCTTCTCTGCTATTGTTTTCAGAAAAATAGTGAGGATATGATTTTGCTCAGATAGAAATGAGCGTATGTTAATTATGGCCTCCTCTAATTCTTCCTCGTTATCCGAGCCCTGAATTAAAGTGGACGGGTTTTTTCAAATCAGATAAAGAAAATCAAGAAACCATTTATTACTGTATAATCTTAATCCAAATCTCTCTTTAGAGATACAGAGCCTTGCTTAACAGCACCCAGCAGTGGGTGAATTCTCATCTAATGGCAAGATTCAAACCAATGCCACTTGGCTAACCTTTCACAGTGTCAACTAGGCCTCCTGCAAATTCTCACTATATTACAAAGTGCTCTTGAACAAACAGCGAGTCTTTCCTTTTGCTCTTCATTGAGTACAGCAAATACACGGGGCTATTTACAACACCCATAAAGCAGTTACACCTCCTGGGTTCAAAACACTTTAGTTTCACCACAGACAGAAGTCTGAGGCTTGGAAAGGAAACTGGTTCAAGATATTGCTTGTATGATTTTTATGACCCAATCCTAAAAGGTTATTCCTAGTCATTGTGTTCATTTTCTCCTTTTTTTATTAACTTGCTGAACCAGTCAATAAAGGAGACTGTTTTCATGCCCATTAGATAGATATGTGAAGCAGGCAAAAGGACAGCTATTATTGAACACTGTGCACTGCACACACATTTCCAAGTTTCACAAGACCTTCTCCTGGCCACTAGGCTAAATGTAAACATAGCATATTTTCTCTCCAATATGGTGGACTTTGATTTCTACACTAAGAGAAGAGCCTCTTTGGAAGGAGATGGCAGACTGCCCAGTTCATAGGTGTAAACAATTAAAACTTGTGTAGTCATAAAATCAAGCATGACTCACTTAACATCTGCCTTGCTTAGCAATGGAAATTCTGGTCCCAATTAAGGTTGTCAGTTGATGACTACTTGTTCATATTATTACAAAATATAGTGAAATAAAGTTGTCTTATGTTGCCAGATCATACTGAAGCCAACTGCAGACAGAAAAGCATTTTCATGGAAACTGGAGAATACTAGATGGAAGGAGAAAATATGCTTTCTAGGTTCTTTCCTCAAACATTTTTTAATTTGTATGCTGCTGCACCTTTTTGAGTCCAGCTCAACACAGTTCCTCATATACTTCTATAATGTACAGGCATTAACACTGCCCACCCAGCAGAGATTGGGAATGTAGAAGCCATGATTTCTGACAATGACAATCATAGAAATCCATCCATCCATCCCAAAAATGACAAATCGTAATTTCTTTAAAAAAAAATTGTAACATTTGTAAGGGTTCATGAGATCTTTCACTGGTTAATTGTTCTCACTGTTAGGAAATTTCTCCTTAGTTCTAGGTTGCTTCTCTCCTTGATTAGTTTCCATCCATTGTTACTTTACTTGCTTTCTGATTGTGCCCAATTTTAACATCAGACGCTTTATTCACATTAACTTGGATGCAAGATCCCTTTAGCCAAATCAGCACTGGGGGGACCAGAGTAATTTAGTACCTTCACTAATAATCAAAAATATGTTGAGATGATCTACATATCCTGACTTACTTTCCAACACCTCAGATCAGGCCTTTTGTATCATATAATTTCTTTTAACATCATAGGCCACAATATTTTGTACCACAACACTGCATACTTGCTACTTTGTTACAAGTTCTCCCTCATAACAAGTCTGTGTCGAGGAGAAACAATATTCAGATCTTCCATTTTTCCGAGGCAGGTAGTCCTCAACTTACAACCATTCATTTAGTGACTGTTCGAAGTTACAATGGAACTGAAAAAAATGACATATAACCAGTTTTCGCACTGACCATTGCAGTATTGCCCCCCCCACGGTCACATGATCAAAATTCAGGCGCTTGGCAACTGGCATGTACTTATGACAGTTGCACTGACCCAGGATCATGAGATCACCATCTGTAACCTTCCCGGCCAGCTTGTGACAAGTTAAGTCAATGGGGGAAGCCAGATTTGCTTAACAACCACATGATTCACTTAACAACTGCAGTGATTCGCTTAACAACTGTGGCAAAAAAAGGTTGTAAAATGGGGCAAAACTCAGTTACTTTACTTAACAAAGGAAATTTTGGACTCTATTATGGTCGTAAGTGGAGGACTACCTGCACATTAACCGTTCTGCTTCTTCCCATCCCTTTTCAAAAACAAAAGCAAAAACACTGCTCCTGAGATGCTTTGAGGGCAGACTTTCTTGCTCATTCTCCTTGAGGACGCACCTGTGTCCTCAAACTCATCCTATACTTTCATCTGCAGAAGTTTCCATTCATTGTCACCACACTTCTGAAGACACATATGTATCTTCAGTTTTGCCTATTCATTTTAAAAAGGAAACTACACTTTACCATCTTTTCAGTTTCCACGTGATGTTAAGAAACTTTAAAGCAGGGGTGGAGAACTATGCCTCTTTAATGACTTGTGGACTTCAACTCCCAGAATTCCTGAACCAGACATGCTGGCTTAGGAATTCTGGAAGTGAAAGTCCACAAGTCATAAAGGGGCCATAGTTCGCCACTTCTACTCTAAAGGTACATTTTCTGGTTTTCTGTCACAGTTGCATGCACAATACCTAGTATCAACACCATTTCTTGAACTATATCACAGGGTGCAGAAATTTTAATTGTGATGTGGTCAGTCTGCTGCAAGGGAGCCTCAGCATTTATCTGCTAAACCGCAAGTCAGCAATAAATCCTCTGGATGGCCTTTAGCTCAGTTGTTCATTCTCTCTCTCTCTCTCTCTCTCCCTCCCTCCCTCCCTCCCTCCTTCCCTCAATTTCTACTTGGTAAAATGAGAAATAAAGAGTCACCTTCCTTTCTGGATCAGCAAGCAAGCAATATATATCAGATAAGACAATTGCTCTGCAAATTGTTATTAATAATCTTTTTGTAAGTGCATCAAAGTGGTTTTAGGCATTTTGGAATTAAGTGCATCCAGTTAGAATTATAAAACAATACAAGCAAATCTGAAGGGCAGCAGATTGAAAAAATTGTGCTAGATAAGAAAATATCTTATAATGCTCAGATATTTTCTTAAGTTTCTCAGCACATCAAAAAGCCATTGCAGGTCAGGGATCGAGTTGACAGAGTAATCAGTCTGTTTTTTTTTTTAAATGAAATTCCTAATGTAATTTTCATTACCTTGAAAATCCTTTGTAATAGTTGGATTATAAATCTAAACTCATTCTGGTAATTCCCTTAACTTGGCTATTAGTTGCCTCTTTTACACTGGAAGAAAAGGATGACCCCGAAAGATACTCTTATAATTATCTTCCAAAATGTCAATTTCAGAAAATGGTAGTTCTTGTGAGATCTAGTTTTTGTAAGGATCCCATTTTCAGTAGAAATTAGGAAGCAAGCATCTTATTTTTCAAAGGAAAGTTTGATAGCTTTCATGTGATTTTTAAATGTGTGGGGTAGTCAATTACTGTAACACAGAGAATTTTGATCCAAAGCTGCCAATTGTATGTTTACTTCACTCCTCTGTTGTTAGCAGAGGAATTTATAATAAATGAAAGAGACAACCAAGAACTAAAAGACAGAACACTTTAGTCCTACAACTTATTTTTTTAGTGACGGGGGTGTGCTATGCTACAGGTGAACAGACTGCTCAAAATATCAATATTGTTGGGTCTATATCACTCATTTAGCCTAATGAACATTTTATTCCCCGTAAAAAAACCCTCTGTGCCAAAGCTGCTACTACAACTAGCTAGGAAAACAGCTTGTTTCAAAGCAACTTACTTGCATATCTTCCTTTAAACTGGCACAACTAACAGAATTTCTGCAATTATTAGTATCTGTTTCAACTGCTTTGTGACTACGGTAGTTGAACACAAATGTCAGCTAGAAACAAAACCTAATTCCCTGAATTTTAGCATTCTCAAAGGCCAACTAGTCTGAACTCCCACAGGGTGCAATAAAACCATTTTATTGAATACATGTGTATTTGCATGCCCTGGTTATTTTTTTTTCTTTGAAAATTCAGAAAACTTTCTGGTTGGCGGCTACAAATCATAATTAAATCCAAACAGGGAAACATTTAAATATATGTAAACCGCTCCAGGATAGGAATAGAACATTCTGAACTTCTTCAGAATGATCTGTGACTCCTCCATATCATGATTTGGCTGACCACTGTCGGAAACAGTAAGTTTTACACACACACACACACACACACACACACACACACACACACACACACACACCTTTATAATAGGCTGTCTGTTGTGGCTCAGGCAAAACATGAGCAAGGTTATGTGACCCACACTAACCTGGTTTATATAATAAAAAGGCCTGTATTTTCCAAATAAGTTGGGTATCACACAACAATTCTCAACCTGACTACAGTTTTATGGAACTTATTGCCAAACATGTTTGAAGAAGATATAAGATTACAAGGCCTACCCTACACTTTACCCTTGTGTAAGTTTGAGCGAAGCTCATCAATTGACTGGTTTCATAATCCATACAGAATCTTTTGAAATACTCTCTTCTGAATTTGGTGTCAAACTAGTTGTAATGTAAAGAGTTTTATGACTAGATATTTTATCTAAATCTATTCTGGCATGGAAGGGAAAAAGCATAATACTTTCCTTGTTTACATAATCATCTCTGCTACTATTGTTAACCCTGAAGCACTAGATAGATAGATAGATAGATAGATAGATAGATAGATAGATAGATAGATAGATAGATAGATAGATAGATAGATAGATAGAGATATATGAGGTCCCACTCATCATCTTCAGGCTGGGATCTTCGGCTTTGTGCTTGTGCGAGCAAAGCATGAAGCCAAAGACCCCAGCCTGAAGATGACGAGTGGGACCTCGTCAAAATGTCGCCAAGATACTCTCAATCTTACACGGGAAAAGCCCCCAATATACCAAGACTTGCATACCTATATCCGTGAAAAAACATGGGGGCTGGACTAGAAGACCTCCAAGGTCCCTTCCAGCTCTATTCTATTCTTCTATTCTTTTTATATCTATATCTATAACAAACATGTTAAGATTTCCCCTAATCTGACTCAAATCTTTTGCTGATATACATGGGAGGAAGTTCCACTGTAGATAATGGTCTTCCTTTTAAAAAAGCAGTGGAATTTTGTTACAGGTAGTTCTTGATTTACCACCATTCATTTTTTTTAGTGACCACTGAAAATTATAATAGCATTGAAAAATGATTTATGACTTTTTTTTCCACACTTACTAGCATTGCATCTTCCCTGTGGTCAAATGATCAAAATTCAGATGTTTGGCAACTGACATGTATTTATGACGGTTGCAGTGTCCCGGGATCATGTGATCATCTTTTGATACCTTCTGACAAGCAAAGTCAACGGGGAAGCCAAATTCACTTAACAACCATGTAACTAACTTAATAACTGCAGGGATTCACTTAACAACTGTCTTGCTTAGCAACAGACGTTTTGGGCTCAATTGTGACCATAAGTCAAGGACTATCTGAATTTTTCAAAGAAGACTGCTACATCAACACATTTCTCCTTAATTGAAATCATTATACCTCTTTTAAGTTCATTCTGAGCCTTTGGACAAACAGCAACTGCTTTATAATATTTGCAGTCACAATAAATCAGAAAACTAACAGCAAAATACATACAAGACTGAGCAAAATGAATACAATAGCAGCCGTAAATACTTATCTACATGGATTTTAAACCTCATTTTTTATATAATTGTAGGCCACCCACGAGCTAATTCATTCAATATTGCTCCCTCCTCCACAAATCTCTAAACTGTAATGACATTTTGCTGGCAAAATGGCTCAGATGGTAAAGCTGTGTAACTTGTAGAAACTCGCTATTGTGAGTATGGCTAATGAGTATTTGGTTAAAACAAATCTGATTTACCCAAACCTGTAATTTCCAGATGGGTTGAGTGTCAACGTCAATTCCAAGAAGTCCCAACTTTCTGTCCCAACCTTCCTGGGAAGGCACAGGCTTGGGTAAAGTTGGTATAATATATGTTGTAATCAAGACAGTAATCACCCTGCCAACAAAAGTACGTATAGTCCAGGCCATGGTTTTCCCAGTTGCAATGTATGGCTGTGAAAGTTGGACCATAAGAAAGGCTGAGCGCAAAAGAATTGAGGCCTTTGAACTATGGTGCTGGAGAAGACTCCTGCGAGTCCCTTGGACTGCAAGGCGTTCAAACCGGTCAGTCCTAGAAGAGATCAACCCCGACTGCTCTTTGGAAGGCCAGATCCTGAAGTTGAAACTCAAATACTTTGGCCACCTAATGAGAAGGAAGGACTCACTGGAGAAGGGCCTAATGCTGGGAAAGATTGAGGGCAATAGAAGAAGGGGACGACAGAGAATGAGATGGCTGGATGGAGTCACTGAAGCAGTAGGTGTGAATTTAAATGGACTCCAGAAGATGGTAGAGGACAGGAAGACCTGGAGGAATGTTGTCCATGGGGTCGCGATGGGTCGGACACGACTTCGCAATTAACAACAACAATCAAGACAGAAAGCAAACCACTATACAATATCCAGAAAATAAAAGCAAATGTTCTGTTGAGATTCTATTTTCTGATTATCAGAATTCTACATGGCTGTAATTTATAGCTTTATTTCAGATGTCACATCAAACCATTGTTAAGAAATACTCCAACTGGGTTCATACATCACACCAAGCCTTAATGTACTTTGTTTGGTTTTGGCTTGGTGTGCTGTGAGAACTCAGCTCCAGTAATTTATAAATATGGTTTATGCTCAATGAACACAACAAATTCAGTCAACTGTTACTTATTCAACAAAATACATGAACTCTGTTTATAGGTTGACACCATGTTTGTGGACAAACCTAATTCACAACTACTTATGTTTGTGAAGACTTCTGCACCTAGTTTTTAAGTTTTTCATTAGTGACTGAATTCAAATATAATGCAGAAGCATGATTTGGCATTATGACTATAAGCAAGCAGGACAAAAAGCAATGGGTGGAAATCAAAGAGAGAAGCATCCTAGAACTAAGGAGAAACTTTCAGACAGTGAGAATAATCAACCAGTGGAATAACCTGCCTCCAGAAGTTGTGGGTGCTCCAACACTGGAAGTTTTTAAGAAGAGATTGGACAGCCATTTGTCTGAAATACCTGAGCAGGGGGTTGGACTAGAAGACCTCTAAGGTCCCTTCCAACTCTGTTATTCTTTATTACTATTTCAGCTGCTTGGGAAAGTGATTCTCCAGCCATTTATACATATTCTCCAACTTAAGGATGCAATAATGGAAGGAAACCAAAATGTGACCTGATCTGAAGATGTGAAATACATGCACAAACATACACAAACACCCGTACGCAATAAAACTATAATCCTTTCTAGCTTCAGTTGTTCAGCAAAAAGAATTGAGGGGCCTAAAGAATGAGAACACAGAAGTCAAAGCCAGCTGGCTCCTTCTCAAGAGTAGTAAAAAGTTATGAGACCTGCAGTGCAGTGAACAGTACAGAACAGCCCTGAGGCATCTCCTTATGCAGTTTTGATGAATCAGATTTCAAAATGTGGGGCTACATTTATCAGCATGCACCCTGGCTGTGCAATAATTCACAGGTTTGCTTAGCCCCAAATGTCTTTGAAACTTGAAAGTCTGTTGCTAGAAGACACTAACAACCAAACTCTGTTTCTGCATATATGTGGCCCTAAATTAAAATTCAACATACCCAACGTATTTTTGTCACCTTAAATCAGTGTTTCTCAATCTTGACAATTTTAAGGCATGTGGACTTCAACTCCCAGAATTCCACAGCCAGCATTGCTGGCTGTGGAATTCTGGGAGTTGAAGTCCACATGCCTTAAAATTGTCAAGGTTGAGAAACACTGCCTTAAATCAAGCATTAATGTGTCAGTTCCACTGAACAGTTTTCTTCCAATTCAGAACACACATTTCCTAATCAGCATGTCCTAATCAAACAGGTTATGTTACAAGACTCCTCAACCAGCAAGTCAGCCATTATTTCCACCACAGAGGCTTGGTTTTGATCAGACACATAACCACCGAATCTTATCTTATGTTCGATTTTGAAAGTGAACCTCCATGGTATCACAGTTTGACACTGTAGAAGGTGGGGAGATTGTGAACAAGGGCCTCACAATAACTGTAACCTTTCCATATGCCAGAGGTGGGGAACTATGGCCGTTTTATGACTTGTGGACTTCAACTCCCAGAATTCCTGAGCCTTTATGGCTGGCTCAGGAATTCTGGGATTTGAAGTCCATAAGTCATAAAAGTACCATAGTTCCCCATCCCTGCCACACACTTTGGAAATTAAGAGGAAGGCACTTACAGACACTTGCCTTTTGGGTTTAGAAAGACCAAAGTGGAATGCTGCACCTTCTTTTGCAAAACTAAATTTTGCCCAAGTTTCCCTTGAACACAAATCTCTTAAAAGAGGAAGTAGTGATACAGGCAAATTGGCTGTCAGAAAGACTTGATAGGATTAACAGTGCTAATGATTATACATAGCTCCCAGTGTTGGCAAGAATTAATGCAAACTCAGCACTCTTCTTTCACTCACAAATGGGAATGTCATTTCTGCCCCGTCCCTTCTGCCTGTGCAGTAAGAGGTATTTGGGCTGAAATGGGAGGGAAGAAATTTCCAGGGACGTCTAGCCTCCCCTTTTTCAAAGGAACGCTGCATGACTGTCCTCAGCTATTTCAAACGGGTATGCTTTTTAAACAATGGCTGCATTGTGTATTTCCAAAACACACATCTGGAGAAAAGTAAAACATTCTTTTCAGAATTTTACACATTCTTCTGACCCAGTGACAGATTATTTAGCTCAGTCTACGTTCAAGGTCTCTGATAAAATATCTTGAAAAGAG
Organism: Crotalus tigris; assembly: GCF_016545835.1. Lineage (NCBI taxonomy): Eukaryota > Metazoa > Chordata > Lepidosauria > Squamata > Viperidae > Crotalus > Crotalus tigris. Next base: position 692,538 of record NW_024097440.1, read on the forward strand.
CTCTGATTAATATCTATTTTGGATTTAAAGCTCCGGATTTGGTAGTTGTATCGTTTGAAACATTAAAAAAATGATGTATTTAAAAAAAACCAACAACCTGGGAGGATAAAGATTTGAAGAGAGACTCAGTACAGGTAAAATATTCACAACTTTGATTTTTTTCTCTGCTCTAATAAACGTGAGTTTCAAGGAGAAATTTATCTCTGTCACAATCGATTAAGACTAATTACTTTTCAATTAAGTGAGTTGTTCTGTTGTTGTTGTTTTTATTTTACTCATTTGTTCACTGCCCAGATAGTACAATGGAAAGCAATATAAACTGTTTATATAAATATATTAACAAGCTAGAATATATTTTCAAATTAGCTAGATAGCCAAATCTGCCTAAATCTACTAATCTACCATAATTGCACAGATAAGGTGCAACAGAGATGTGTAGAATAACAAGTTCTTATTGACCTATTAAGATATAAGATTCGGATTGAGCACTAGGCTTAAGCATTACTACACCACTTAAACTCTGACCTTAAAGATTCACTATAATAATGCCGTGTCACTGAAAGTAAATATCTCATTCCAAGATTGGAGGGCAGAACTAAAAGAAATTCAGACTTATGGAGACTTTCTGGAGGTGGACCTGAAAATTCCAGTTCAGGAAACAGTCATTTAAGAAAGTTGGGTGCCCCTGCCAAAATCATGATCCAAAGTATATGGACACAAAGACATTGCTCATCCCAATGGTTTATAACTGTTTCTCAACTTTGACCGCGTGAAGATGGGGAATTCTGGGAGTTGAAGTCCACACATCTTCAAGAGGCCAAGGTTGAGAAACACTGGTTTATACCATAAATGAGTAACCTGCAGCCCTTTAGATTTCTCTCAATTCTGGTTTCCATCAGTCCAAATATGCATTTCCAATTAAAGACTACAAACCTAGAAAGAGCCACCATTAGATACAGACTATGTATCAGGGGCAAAAATCTAGGTATAAGAAGAAATCAAATGTAGTCACTTCAAGACAGCATATCCTGGGCCAGTGATGACGAACCTTTTAGAGACCAAGTGCCCAAAAACTGCCCCAGCTCCCCAGCCCACCCTCGGCCCACCCACTCTGCCCCCGCTCCCTGCTCCCACCCGCCCACAGGGACACCCACCGCCTCCATGACCTGCCACAGATCACCCAGGTGGTCCTGAAGCACCATAACAGCCATGCCCTCCGCCCGCACCCCGCAGCATCATCTGCGTGCGACATGGTGTGAGGGCGGAGTCTTGTCCCTGCTGCCTGGCTGCCATGTCCTTGGCTGTGCTGCTCCACGACTCTCCGGGGAGGCTGCTGATGAGAGGGCTGCGGGGGGAGGTGGGCTGGGGCAACGGCACACGTGCCCACAGAGAGGGCTCTGAGTGCCCCCCTCTGGCATGCATGCCATAGGTTCGCCGCCACTGTCCTGGGCTATGATGTTTAATAGAATACAACAGAGAATTTGAGAGTTTTCAGCATCAAGCCACAACTCTGCAATTCCAACCTCGGCATATCCAGTAGTATTCTAACACCATTCTATTTGTGTCTACTCAAAACAACTGATTAAAAATAACCTGCACTTGTATATGATACAATAATTGAGATATGAAGACTATTGAAGTAATAGAATACTTTAGTTGTGTGTTTGATTTTTAAGAATATCCAGCTATGGCAGCAGATCTCTCACAGTAGGTGGCACTACCTCGCCAACCTTGCCTCACTTTTAAAAAAAAACAAACCTATGTAGGACTATGGCTACAATCTAGACTTGAGATGTCAAAAACACTCTAAAAGTCAATATCAAACAATACCTGTGCCATTGCTGAGTGAATAGCATGGACATGTCCATGTAACAAAGGGTTAAACTCAACACAAGAAAATTTTATCTAATTTTATCTGACATATTTTCACTCTACTGCAAGATGGATTTTTATAATTAAATTCTTGGAGACAGGCAACACATTTATTATTTCTGTACCAGCAGAAATGATTGTAGCACAACTATCTATCATCTAGAGCAGGCATGTCAAACTTGCGACGTAGCACAACTTTTTCCCCATTGCCGGAAATGGGGTGAGCACGGTTTTGGTATGCCGCATCCAGCCCGCGGGCCAGCCATTTGACATGCCTGCTCTAGAAGTTGAGGTGCTCCCGCAATTGCTAACATTACATTGTGCAAATGTTTTCAACATCCATGGTCTCCAGTGGTTCTCTTTAATATCTGAAGATAATTGCCCTTAATGACTGATGATTCCAGACTTTCTCTTTGTTTCAGGTGTTGCCTCCTATCTGCAAAACATCCCACTGTTGTCTCTAAATCGAAACATCATCCGTATTCAATATATACTACATACATAAAATATTTAAGGATCCAAAAAACATGCCTTTCACTCAATATAAAACTAAATATAAAAACATTAAGGAGATGTTAATCGGCCTCTATAAAACAGCTACTTCCAATCATTCAGAATCATTCTGAAATTGTTTCAAAATCATTTTTACACAGCCCTGCAATCCTCATTAAAATGATTGGTGTACAGAAAAAAAAGTGATTAGGTAGAAAACCTATTGTTGGGTACATCTCATGAGGAATGATCTTGGAGGAAGGAGAAAGATATAGTCAACCAAAAGGAGGAAGTGGAGAAAAATGGTACAAATGTGAAAGCATGCAAGAAAACACGGGAACACGATACAGCAGTCTTCATATCAACTAGATCAGGAGGTCAAACTCACAATGTCACGTGACGTGTCGCAACGTATTGTGACTTTTTTGCCATTGCCGGCAATGGGGTGGGCGTGGTTTCGCTATGATGCATCCGGCTTGCAGGCCGGCAGTTTGACACCCCTGGACTAGATGATCACCCTGGAGAAAGTGCATGGAAGCCAAGGCAATCAAACTTATTCATGGAGTAGCCATTACTAAGATTCATACATCAGGGATCTCCTCCTGGTGAAAGAACCAGTAGCTACCTATCAGGATCCATATGCCAAAGGAATTCTGTCACATAAAAGCCAAATAGAATGTATATCTTCATTGCTTTATGTTGTATGATCTTCAGATGTTGGATTGCAACTCTCATAATTTCTTGCTTTTGGACATGCTGATTGGAACTGATGGGCATTTTAGTAGACACATGGAGATTGCTAAATCCCCTCCCCTAGTCTTAGGTGTCAGGAGAATGTAACCATAATGATGTTACTACCTGTATAACAAAAACAAAATGTTGGTGTCGCTCCACGTTAACAAAGAAAACTATAAAGGGAGCCTAAGCTGAGTAACACTGAGAAATAATAATCTGCACTTGCCTTATTAAAATCAAGTTGCAAGAGAAACAAGATTCAAAATTATTGGAACCAACACTGCAACAACTCTAGTTGATTATTAACAACAGATGGGAGGTGAGATTAAGCAGTCTCAAGCATAATTAGATTGACCAAAGACAGAAAACAGAAATCTTGCATGCCCGTCTGCAGCTCTGTTGACACCACAAAAACCTGGAAACAGTGATTCATCTACGGTAGTCTTGATTAAAGATGGTATTTACGGTGGCAGCTTTTAACAGGCATTATCTTTTTTCAAACTCCATTTTTATCTTAAGAGGTGGAAAGAGACAGAAACAAGTGAACAAATAGGCATCCCAGATAAACATTCTCCTTGTTCTGCAAGGCTGTTTTCCAGTTAAAAATAAAACAAAGCATATATATTACTAACAAAATATGTCTACAGTATTTTGTGCACTAGCATATATTAAGGGAAATAGCTTGCAAAAATGAAACCATGCATTTACTTATAAATAGGAAATGAAAGATTTAGGCTTTTTAATTTAAAAAAAAATTTTTTTTTTTGCTTTCTGCACATAATTTGTCAAAGCATTGGAAGATGCACACGTATAAAGATGCACTGGAACTTAACTGCAAACAATCCTGTTTTCAGAAAATTGAGGAGTACCATAATTCTGGAATACAAGGAAGAACTACAACAGTTCATTTAGTGACCATTCAAAGTTACAACAGATCTGAAAAAAAGGGGGAGTTATGAACGTTTTTCACCCATTGAAGCATCCTCACGGTCATTTGATCAAAATTCAGATGCTTACGACAGTTGCGGTGTCCCGGGGTCATGTGATCACTTTTTGTTACCTTCTGACAAGCAAAGTCAATGGGGAAACCAGATTCAATTAACAACCAGGTTACTAACTTAACAATTGCAGTGATTCACTTAACCACTGCGGCAAGACAAGTCATAAAATGGGACAACACTCACTTAAGAAATGTCTCATTTAGCAACAGAAATTTTGGTCACTCGTCAAGGACTTACTGTAAAAGTTTTCCAATCAAAAGGATAAAGTAACTAAGCTGTGTTTGTTGCAGAGATAAACCTGTAACTAAGTGGGAAGATCTGGCAGCTTAAGTAAAGAAAAAAAAATATGTAGGTATTTAGACTCTGTGGAAATTATTATGTACAAAATAAAACTCTGCTAAAGGTTTCTGGCATTCTTGCTATTCTAACATGGAGCCATTCCAATCATAAATTGACATCTGCTATCCATATCCTTTCTGGGTTAACAGCAAATAACTTTTGACAATATTAAGAATGTTTCTACCTGATGGAATACTTCATGTTTTATAGATGTGGGAGGGGAAGAGACTTTAGATGTGAAATAGTGAAATCGCATTCATTTTAGTAATCAACGTAGCATTTCTAACTGTCCCTCCTCCCCAGGTATTCTAAATGGAATGAATGTGCACTGGGATTTGGAACCCGCAAGGTGAGTTATGAAACCTTTAAACCAGCCAAGACTAGCCTTTTACAAAATCACAAGGCGTGCCTTTTTTAAACTGAAAGGAAAATACATTTAAGCCAGGATTTATAGTTTGGACTTTCAGTTCTCTCTCTCTCTCTCTCTCTCTCTCTCTCTCTCTCTCTCTCTCTCTCTCCCCATTCCCTCTCTCAATAAAGGGTTGGTTTGTTTTCTTATTTAGAGATCTTCAATTTCTGTATTTTTTTTTTTCATTACAAAAACAAACAGGAACAGTAGGCAGGTAAATAAATGGTTATTAAACTCCCCCTCTTTTGCATGAATAAAAACAACACACTGGAGGAAGGCTAAGAAGTCTTAGGGATATAGCTATATAAATAATAGCATAGCAAACTGCTTTGGGAGGTTAACAAATCGTGCCCTTTAAAAGAACTGCTAGGATCAGCTCTTGTTTTGGCTTAGATGCTATGCCAACCATATGGTATTCTCCAGCTATCACTTTGCTTATTAATATGGGAATGCTATAGAATAACCATACTTTTGGCACTTTTATATGCAGACATAAATTTATTGGTTTTTGTAGTTTGGTCAAGGAGAGCTGCTAAGTTCAGAGCATTCTCCCAATCTCTGTAAGTACATATGAATCATTACTTAAGTATCAAAAAAGTCAATGAGATAAAAGGAAAAATAGTATCGGTCATCCTCAACTTACAACCACAATTGACCCCAATATTTCTGTTTGTTAACTGAAACATTTGTTAAGTCAATTCTGCTTCATTTTATGACTTTTCTGCCACAGTTAAGTTAGTATCATGGTTATTAAGTGAATCGGGCTTCCCCATTAACTTTGCTTGTCAGAAGGTTGATCCCATGATCCCTGGACACTGCAACCATTATAAATATGAGCCAGTTGCCAAGCATCCAAATCACATGACCAGTTATAAGTGTGAGGAAACGATCTTAAATCACTATTTTCTGTGCTATTGTAACTTTGAATGATCACTAAATGAACTGTGCTAAGTCAAGGGCTGCCTGTATGGGACACATTGCCATCTCTTATTATAAAATCTCTTGGGACTACCACAGGACTATAGTCACAGAAAATAAGTATTTGATAGCAGTGTTGCTGCTGAGGGACTCTGAGGGAATTCACAGCAAGTTCAAAATTTCTAAACTTGCCAGAATGATGATGATGATGATGATGATAGTAATGATGATACAAATAGCAGCCACAACAGGGACAGATTATTTCACATTTGATAACCAGAGTTTCTTTTACAATCCTGATTGATAGATCAAAGAAAAAAAAAGGTCTACCCAGTCAATCAGATTAAAAGGCACTAAGAACTTTTACAAAACTCATATAGGTAGAATGCTAAGAGGTTGGGGGGGGGGGAGAAAAAGCAACAGTAAAAATACAACTGGCATTCTTCTTAATTAAAATGATGTTCCAGTTGAAAACCAATTGGTCTTCACTGCTCTTCCACTCTTTAAAGCAGTGTTTTTCAATCTTAGCAATTTTAAGATGCATGAATTTCAATTTCCAGAATTCTGGGAGTTGAAGTTCACACATTTTAAAGTTGCCATGGTTGAGGAACACAATGTTAATTAGAAGATGAATGCAAAGAGAAACAGGAGAATCCCAAACTAAATCCTGCATGTACTACTAAAGGTACAAGAGATTGAGAATGATATATTGCACTCTTTTGGAAAGCATATGATGGAACAAATATCTCTTATGTGTTTCAGCATGAGCTAATCCACATGACCTTTGGAAACAGACAGCCTGCCCTAATTGGACCTTACTGGAGCCAGTATCAACCTCATTAATGTCTGATACAACTTTAAAAGGTCTGTAAACAGACACCCCTTCTAGATTTGATTCATTTAAGGAAATCCAAGAATCTCATTCTTCAAACATTAGAACTGGTATATTTGTTTGATTCATAAGTTTATCTAAAAGCACATCGACAGGGATTGCATGATAAAATGCCAAATCCATTATTCAAAAAACCTGTTTGTTATTAATAATAACAGCTAGGAGGAAAATTGTTTTTTTTTCCAATTCTATGCAAGTGCACTGTAAAAAGATCCCTTGTGTTATAGAACATTTTTATTCATGAAGGATTGTATTCGTTTGGTGCCCTCTTCAATCCACTCTAATCCATATTTTACATTTATTCTGCTTACATAAAGGTTTGCTCCAAATAATTTACCCTTCAAGTGGGAACATGAAGATTTATTTAGAATAAAGTAAAGGTAAGTCTCTTTTCCAATCCTCATTTTTACACTGATTGTCCTAAGTTTTAGTCTTCATCCCATTGGGTAAATGAAATGCTAAGCAAGCAACTCTGCATAAATCTTTCTTTAACTACCAGGAGAAGAAAACGACCTTAGAGATAGGAAGCAAATGAATAATTGATGAAGTAGCCTTTTATTTATCTTGTAAAAGCCAACCTTGCAAATGGGGAAAATGAAAGCAAATTAAAAAGAATCATGAAACCCTGAGGCATTATACTGCTGTATGAAGACAGAATAGTCCCACTACATCAGTGGTTCTCAACCTGTGGGTCGGGACCCCATTTGGGGTCGAACGACCATTTCACGGGGGTCGCCAAACAACGCAGTCCGCCATTTTTTTCCCCTTTTCCTTAGCTGTGCTACTCCCTTTTATTCTATTGGCTTTTGAAAGCCAATAGAATAGACTCTCTTGAATAGAGTCTAATTCTATTGGCTTTCAAAAGCCAATAGGAATTGTCCAGGCTGTCTCTGCCCTGCTGAGCCCGCCAAAAGTCCCATTCTGCAAACGGTGCTGCACCAGTTGAGTAGTCCTCGACTTATGACCGGTGAGTAGTTCTCGACTTACGACCGGTTGGGGGTCGCGGCATTAAGAAGGTTGAGAACCACTGCACTACATCATTATGTCAGAAGAACAAAATTGTGGGGGTAAAAGAGATGCTGTTGATGCTTGCCCTCACTTTCCATTCTGAGAGAATATGAAGAATTAAAATACTATGTTATCTTCCAGAAGCTTGAGCCTCTCCAATATTAGAAGCCATATGGCAATGTCATCAAATAAGCCAATCAGAAACAGCTCCTGATCAAGGATGGACCACTCAGATCATCAAGGCTCTCAGTGAAGGAGGATATTTGTAGCTCAGAACTGAAATGTGGGGTCCTTGGTGCTCTGTGAGCTTGGGTGTTTTCTTGCAGATGTTTCACTACCCAAATGAGGTAACATCATCACTGATGTTATTCACAGGGACCTCTCCTATCAAGGCTCTTTAAGTACGCAGATGACCCAGCTCAGGTCTGCTTTCACAGAAACTTCTGTTTCTCATTCACAAACAACTGCAAATCAGATTTTTCAACAGCATAATAGAGCATCATTCTCCAGCTTGGCACCTCCAGATGTGAGGAGTTCAAGTCTCAGTAATGGCCATTTTGGCTGATAATTCTGCAAACTGGACTCCGCACACTGGGGGAGGGGCGGCAATTCGAAAAGACTGTGATAGGGCAAACAAGACATTGCCTAGGAAAGTTAGATCTTAACAACTTATTTGAAAAACTACACAATAGACATGGCTCCCTCCTCGATTTGAGAAGAAGGTAAATACAATTGGACACATGCAAGTTTCTGTGATTAGATAAAATGGTCCAGTGTGCTATCTTTTCACTAAGGAATCTTAACAGGATTTTCTAACATCTATTTAAAACTATATTTTGCTTCAATGGTCCAGTGTACTATCTTTTCACTAAGGAATCTTAATAGGATTTACTAACATCTATTTAAAACTATATTTTGCTTCCGGCATGGCCAAACAGAAGCCAACGGAAGTACCCAAGCAAGGTACGGGTCATTTACTGTTGTTGCAAGAGCTGTTATCGAAATGCACATTGCCTGCAATAAAAAGATAAAATTTCCTTTGACTCAAACTTGACTCCTGATAGCTTCATGGACATGTACAATTTTTGTGACAACAGTATCCTTTCTTGTGAGATATTTTTTGACTTCCCTGTCAACCAACTACTGTGGTATCTGCCAACATTTAAGGTAATACAACTATTACTATTTCACAACTATTTGCTGCTAGATCTTATCCTCTGTTAATTAAGAGAATCTTATCTACAGCTACTAAAGATAGTGGCTATTAACAAATTCTGAGAACATTCTTGAGATGAACACCTGAAGACAAGCAAACTTATTGAAAATCAAGTCAAAGCAGGCAGTTTTCATGGGCTGACCATTTTACTTAGTTCCATGGATTGGATTAAAAAATGAGCAGGACAGTTATGTTTTTATAACATTAGCTCTGAGATGATGTGAATGCATGGAATACAATAAACTATATGATTCTAGATGATATGAGAATATGGAATACAGGGGATCATCTGGAAATTCCATTTAGATGACATCATGATTTCAAGGTGAAAGACAGACATGACATAAAGGACAATGAACAAGAACAATTATGCATTCAAATTTGCACTTTCTGCAAGTTACATATAGGCAGCAATATTTTGGCCCTTGTTAATTTGCCCCAATGTGGTGAATATGGTAGCAAGATTAATGCCAATATGCACATTTTCTAATACAAAGCCATTCCCCTTTGGGCAGAAATGGTATTATGTCAAAGTCCTAACAACATGCTTCCTGTGTCTGTGTCTGTGTGTAAGTTAGATTAGTAGCATGATAAAAATGGTGTGTGTTCTGAGTAGGAAGGAAGTACATACACACAAGAGACTCGCAGCAGACAAAACTTCTCCCCATAGTATAATGAGTCTTTCAAGGTGATAGACATGGAGAAGCTTCAAGACAGTCTTGGGCCTTTAAAGATCTTCGACTACAACCAGACCATAATATTTGGTTATGGTTTTCCTTGAAAACATCACCAGCTGGAATCCATTCATTTTTCCCCCGCAAAAAAAAAAAATGATCTGGGGTCTTCTGCTCCCCAACGAAAAAATCCTTATCTAAAAGAACAATAGTAACATGTAACTTAAAACTCTAGGTTTCTATCTTGCCAAATAGACAAACAGAGGGCTCTTTAAAGAAAAGAGACACCAAAATTATTTCAAGCATCCACCAGATTGCAGCTGCTAGGCATGACATCTCTGTAATTCCTCACACACACACACACACACCCAACATTTGCACACACCTGGCCAATGTAAAGAAAGTTTCTTCTGCCTGAAATTCCCCTATTCAGGGATGGAAAGAGAAAACTGTCATCCTCCGAGCAAAGTTTCAGGTGTCCATGAGATGCAATCGGTTCTACAGGTAGCTTGCTTGCTTAGCTTGGATAACGCTACCTTCTGCTACTGCTGAGTCGCACATTTTCCCAGGAACTTCTGAGAAAAGGATGCCCTGGAATCCAAGACTCCTGATGCAGCTTGTCAGTTATCCGTCAAACCCTTTGCAAAGGAAGCTAGGGAGGAGGAGGAGCGTGACTCTGCCTCACCCACCCAAGCCATCCTTGTTTACAAGCCAAATTCACCAGAAGAGTTCATTTCTACCTCTTCACTGCAGCAGGGCATCAGCTGGAGACGTCCCTCCTTTGGCTACTGATAGCACGTGGGAAAACATGACCTCGGCCCACCCTCCAGTCACCTGCCTTGCTGGCCACCCCTCCCCCAGTCTCTCCTACGGAGAAGATACCTGAGCATCCACGGCCAGTTTCTATTTGTGGTGGGGCCGGGGCCGGGGTGGGGGGAAACTTACCTCCGTGAACATGTCTTACTGCCTTCCTACATGGCAACAGAGGTTTCCTGTTTCCATACATTCCCCTGCCAGCTGTAATCAGCAATAACATGAGCGTCTTTGCTCTGGCAGCTGGAGTGGCAGGGCTGACAGGAAAGAACTTTCACTTCTCTCCCCTCGCACTGAGCCATGCAAAGCCAGCAATCGCTCCCAGGCATAACTCCCTTGGCATTTCTCCTAAAAAAACGCTCCCTCAAGTGCCCGGTTGCTAAGCAATATTCCGCCATCGTGTGTGCCCCCCCACGCGCTCCCCGCTGTGCCTTGCACGTTTGAAATCGACAACATCTGTCCCGCTTCTGACTCGTGCTGAGCACCTTGAGGAGAGGGGAGCTCAAAAATAAAAAAAATAAAATAAAATAAACCAGAAGGGAACACGCCTCAGCAAAGCTGCTTCTTCATCTGCGTTCCTCTAATGGCTTGCTTTGGTTAATATTTTATTTCCCGATTTACCCAGGGAGGGGAAATGCAGCAGCTGAACCCAGAGGAAGGGCAAGGAAGGAAAAAGCCAACCCAAAGTCCAGCGGGAATACAGCGAAGAACATACAAGAAAGTTGCTTTTTTGTTTTCTACTGGTTTCAATATTGTGAGCCTGCAGAATTTGACTGTGGTTTATTTATTTAAAGGGCATTGTTTTTTTCTTGCTAGACTATTTCAGATAAATATTTAGCCATAGTTACTGCTTTATATATACATGCATGGGCTCACAAATCCTATTTTCATTTATGTTATTTCATACCGTATAAAATACCACTTTCATTTATGTTATTAAATTTGTAAAATTCTTTTAAACGTGACAGTTTTCATTTAAGCAGTTTCTTAAAAAGGAGGACTGAATTAATACTTTTAATATAAAAGAAAAGAGACTTTAAAAACTATTTTCAGGTATCAGTAAGGTATTTGTTTCTATATCTTTCTCAAAACCTAAATCAAAAGAAAAAAAACCTATTTAAGTGGCAATTAAAAATCATTTTGTCACTTCTGCATTTTGCTTATTTAATCTAACTCCACAGTATTTTTCAATTTAAAATAGAATTTTTGAAGATTCTACTTTAATTTCGTAATTCATTAAAAGAGAAAGTGAGAGAACACTTCCAACAAAATCTTATTTAAGTAATGTTAGCTCAGCTCTCTTTTTGCTGCTTCTTACAATGAAAAGGAAGAAAATAAGTTCAGACTTTTTTTTAAAGCAAAGAATAGCTGGCATGCCATTTTAGCAGGCAGAAAAGGAGATGTTCCTTGCACTGTCTTTTAGTTTTTTAGTTTTTATTTATAGTCCTGCATTGTATTTTTTTCATTTATTTAGTATGATTTAGACAGCTGCTCATCATGCCATCATGACTCTGGGCGGGAATCATAGGATTAAAGCCAATGAAAATAGAAACAAATAATAATAACAATACAAGAAAAGCGTAATGGCATCTGAGGACAATATAACCCAACCCATGTAACCACAGTTACAAAAAAAAAAAAAAAATATCACACCTGATAGGGTTACTCAGTCACTAAAATCTATGCCCAAGGGAGCTTTTAAGGTTTTTACATCCTGTCTATTCAGTAAGGAGAACAAGGTGGCTCACAACATACAAATATTACGCTTTTTAAAAGCACTTTCAGTTTCAACACACAGAGTGTATAAACAATAGGTTGAAACTCTCTGCATTTATAATTGATGACAAGCTTGAAAATAGCTAATCATTTTTAAAGTGCATTCTCATTCATGAGCTGGATTTTATTCATTGTAGTATGTGCTAAGGCTAAAACGAGCGTTCCTAATTTTAGCTATTACTTTACAGTAGAAATAAATAAAAATTATGCTCAAGTGACAAGGCATAGAGATGTAAATTACAGTGGCCATATTTTCATGGAAAAAATAAAGGATATACAATATCTTTAAAAATAGGTTCATAAGAATAAAAACTTGTTTATGTTTATAACTTGGCTGACAAGGTAAAGTACAAGAGCAAAATCAATAAAAACTTTACAAAAATGTGTATTCTAAAAAAAAACCTAAAATCAAACAGTATATGTGAATTTATTTTTAAAAAAAAATCAGTTTCCATATTTTTCACAATATGAAAGTGTGCATTAAGTGATACCATTGAACAATTTAAAGGACAGGTTTCTAAAACAAAGGAGTTTCCTTTATAATAAAAAACATATATAGTCACTATAATCTAAACCTAATACAGAATAACACATTTTCAAAAACATGTTCTCTGACAGAATTGAAGTCAATGGATATTACTATATTAAAACCTAAGGGGAAAATACCCAAATAATATACTAATTAAAATATAAAGATATATGAATAAAAAGGTGTCTATTCAAAACTACTTTCCTCAGGAAATGCTCATTTTCTTCACAAGAATAACTGATAGTTTAAAAAAACCATTGTGAGGCATCATGAAAAATTTCAAAATATAGGCCTTATCTTCACACAGCCTCGATTTTTCAAAGTGGACCATTCTTAATTAACATTTATTCATGTAGATAAATATCCATCAGAACCAGCATTAAATCACTGCAAATAGTGCTAACCTAGCCAAACTGTTTAATGTTACTGTAATAAAATAATCAATGAAGTAATGGAGGAGACAGAACGGTCTCAAATATTAGCTTCCAGAAGCAGTCAGAAAACCCTTGATAGGTGATATTCAAGTTATAAAATTGTTACAGAAGAATGTGACTACTTTGCAAATGTATGAGGAACCTGCAATAAAATACTACCCAGAACAGCTTTGGGCCAACCAGCCATACCACCCAGAGCTACCCTGCAGTAAGACAGGCGACCAATAAAATTAATTAAATAAAATATCCATTCTTTTGACTTTAGCTACCCAGCATTTGTGGCTACTGAAAACAATTAAAAGGAAGTATAATTAGTATTTGATGTATTCACAACCTACCCTTTACTCCAACACATTCTTCATGACCTGTATAGTGTTAAAGATCACATAGGCCTAGATATAGTAGATGGCCTAAAGCAGGGGTCTTCAAACTTGGCCCTTTTATGAACTGTGGACTTCAACTCCCAGAATTCTGGCTGAGGAATTCTGGGAGTTGAAGTCCAGAAGTCATAAAAGGGCCAAGTTTGAAGACCCCTGGCTAAAGCATCAGAAAGCACTCAACCACTTTGAACTACAAAGGTGGCCCTTTCAGATCTTAGTCACTACAATATCTTTCCATATTGATAAGTAGCATCAGAAGACATTACAACATCACATTTGGTGCAGCAAGACTCCACCACTTCTCGAAAAACTGGACACTGCCATTGCCTAACTAATACTGTAAATGACATATTTTAACTTATCTAAGATTATAATGATTTCAAGCATGTGCACGTGCACAGAGATCTTCCATAAACCTTCTGGTGAAAACAAATAACAACACTGGTTATAGAAAGGAATAAAAATTCACAGCAGACTGAAGAGCAGAAAAATCACCAACTTACTAAAATTTACAAAAAAAAGATGTTGTATTTCAAAAGGCACAGTTCTTAGCTTATTAACAACATCACTATTACCTGCACTTCTTACTAATTTTATTGCTTTACTATTTCTTGCCTTGTTTGCCTTGTTGGTTCTTGTCTGTCCTATGCTCCCAAGTATGGTTCAAATATTTCCTGCTGGGTCTTGCTTTCCTCTCTTTTTTCATGGGCAAACATTGCACTAACACATAGAATGGCTCAACAGCTTCTCATCAGGCTTATAATTATAATTTCTCTCTACATCAAATTCGGCCTATTAAAACTAAAAGCCAAGTTGGTTGTTGCTCCAAACGAGACTATATCTAATGATCAGCAGTCTAGAAAACAAAATAAAAGATAAATAAAAGAGTACCCTTCTTCTCTCTTTCTTTCTGTTTATCTGGGTGACAGTTCCATTCGCCTGTTTAACTTCTAAGAACAACAAGCTTAGCAGAAGGATTACCTCTGAAATCAGCACACACCCTTTTTGCTTTTACCAAAGCCTGGTGCTATATATAGGCAATCCAGAAACTGCAGGGAATCCTTTCACTGATTATACTGTTTGACAAACAAGCTCCATTTCCAAGATTGTGGAAAATGAAAGAAAGCTGCATTTTGGTCCGGTTTTCTTGAAATTTGGCATGCACATTTGTTTGCCTGACTATCAGACACATTCTAGCGAATAGGAAAAAATAGAAAATATATTTCTCCATAGGGTTACTGTGATGAGGACCTCTTTCCTGCAAAGAGATTAGCTAAGCAGTTTGGCAGCTGAACAGACACAGTCAGGACAATTCGTACTGGATCTTCATCTGTTTAAAAAAAAAACGATTTTCTTAGATTTGTAGGAGTGTTCTAAGATGAAACATTATAAGCATTCATTGTGGATTGAATGGAATCAATGCACATACAATTGGAGCTAGCAGCTGCTACATTCAGTTATTCGTTTTTATCAATCCCATAATTTAGTGTATTTGAGAGTACAGGGAAGGGATGCAAAAAAAAAAAAAATGCTGGTTATGAATCACTAGAGGAGATCCTTTTTTCAGCCTGCCCACACACTCCACTGGTTCTTTTATTCTTGCATTTTTTTTTCAAGGAGAAAAATGTATGTCTAAAGTCATACAGAGGCTGGATCCCCCCAAACCAGGATGAATCATTGGTTGTGTGCATTTAGGGAAGGGTTTTCAGGCTTTAATCTAATTTAAATGTCAACAATAACCCCAGCAAATTTATATTTTGAAATGCTTAAATCAGAGTTCCCCAACCTTTTGGGCACCAGGGACCGGTTCCGTGGAGAGAGGTTTTTCTGCGGACCGGAGGGTGTGTGGTTTTGTGTGCTGCCTGCATCCCAAAGATGGGGCTTTGCTTGTTTGTGCAGCCCAGTTGCTAGCATGCCATGGCTCGGTACTGGTCCACGGACCAGGGGTTGGGGACCCCTGGCTTAAATCACAAACCTATGGAAGATTTTGTTTTGTTTTGTTTTGTTTTTAAAAAAACATGTTATTTTGGCCACTAGAAAGTTTTTCCTTCCTGGTATAATATATCAGAAGACAACTCTTCAAATGGTGGTCTCTAAAAAGTTTTATAAAGCATTCTGGGATGGGTACTGCCCGAAAATAAATGCTGTACAACATAAGAATTTTCTTAAATTCCAACCAGTGTTAATTGGTGGTAAAATTTGATTCAAAACAAACAATAAATTAATCTCTACATATGCAATTCATACACATGCTGCTGTTTTTTCTACCATGACAGGAAATGAAATTATAACAGCAGCCTCATGGCAACATTAAGTTGAGTTGATAAACCAGAGGATTGCATATATCTGTGTTTGCTGCAAACTGTCAAGTTGTGTATGTCACATAAGCCATGGTTGCTTAATAAAAGTATCATTACTCATTGTTATTTCAAATTCTTGTTCCCATAAACGTACACCATAGCCCATAAGCAGCCTCCTTTGCACTGTTAGACACTATCAGCTTATCTGCAATAAAACACCTGTGATTTCTGTTAAATAGTAATAGCACACACACGCAAAAAGAATACAAAATCATTAAGTGAGGAAACAAAGATTAATAATAGATATTTTCTTAACTTTGCACATGTGAATTTCCTTTGGTTGATTCAAAATGTTTGTATAGGAGGATGGAACTACCCACTCTGGGTACTATCACCCAAATGTCTGTATTCCAATAACAGAAGAAATAGCTTCTCTCAATCTAAAGTTAAGGAATATATATTTACAACCAATAAACCTAAATTATTTTTCTCATAGTAGGTTCTTCATTCTTTGCAATGTCTGAACATTTTACACTGAATGGTCTTATTGATCTCAACAACTGATAAGTTTTAGTAGACATTGCATAACTTCCCAATATGTAGAAAACATTCTAAAATTACAGAAAGATAAGAGTCCCGCACATAAAGAGCAAAATTATGTTTCCAAATGAAGTAGATTTTGTATCACAACATACTTAAGTCCAAATGTGTGGCTACTTGAATACCAGAATTGAGAGAGATGTCAGCATTTCAAGCAACCAGAAGACTGACACAGATTTAGTGTTTCTGTAGTACAAAGTGATTCATAACACAATTCTCCACAATAGATTAACAGGAAAGACAATTCCTGTGTTCATTTGGAAAAGCTGCACTTTTCAATGCTGCCAAGAGCTGAAAGCATCAACAGCTAATTCACAGCTGCAAGTGACATATAAGCTTTGAAAATTCAATGAGTCATTATCTGATGAAAAAAGTGATATCAAAAGAATACACAGGGGAGGCAGAATGGCACTTTGTGCAGTTTTCGAGCAAAATCTCCATAGTATACAACTTAATTGCATTTAGCCCCATATCAAACCTAGGCTGACTGCTTATCCTTGTTAACGGCAATTCCCAATTCTGGGAAATGGATTTGAGCTTTTCCATGCAGTCATTCCATTACTAATTGAAAATGTTTGATTTTGCAAACACTTTTTGAAAAATAAGTCTAGTTGGCTCACCATGGTGTTTTAATTTTATCTGCTGCTTTGTTTCTTTAATATCTTTATCACTAATACTTAACAGCACAGTAGTGATTTTAATGTTATTTTAACTTTCTTTGATGATGTGGTTTGTGGAAGAAAGATGGGGAGGGGGGAGAAACTTGTTCTAGTCAATGGAACTAAATAAAAACTACCTGGCTTAATTGTAGAAAAAAATATTGAGGGCGTTTGTAAGCTCTTGATGCTTAATTTTCCTAATACTATATAGAGCTCCAGATTTATTATAGACAATACAATAATACCTGAACTTGATAGCCAATTGAACCCTACTATTTACTAGAGATGCTCCCCCACAAAAAAAGAAAAAATGAGTACAGCAGTGCGCGCGCGCGCACGCACACACACACACACACACATACACACAGAAACTCTTAAGTGAGAAGTGGCATTACATTCTGCCCACTTTGCACAAGAAGTGCTTGCTCAAATGACAGTTTTTCAAATTCTGGGGAACACAATAATAATAAACCTTGCCCTCTGCCGCTATCTGCTCTTATTTAAAATATGTCAAAATTTATCCTTTAACACAGTGGTTCTCAGCCTGTGGGTCAGGACCCCATTTGGGGTCGAACGACCATTTCACGGGGGTCGCCAAACAATGCAGTCCGCCATTTTTTTCCCCTTTTCCTTAGCTGTGCTACTCCCTTTTATTCTATTGGCTTTTGAAAGCCCATAGAAGAGACTCTCTTGAATAGAGTCTAATTCTATTGGCTTTCCAAAGCCAATAGGAATTGTCCAGGCTGTCTCTGCCCTGCTGAGCCCGCCAAAAATCCCATTCTGCAAACGGTGCTGCACCAGTTGAGTAGTCCTCGACTTACGACCGGTTGAGTAGTCCTCAACTTACTACTGGTTGGGGGGTCGCAGCATTAAAAAGGTTGAGAACCACTGCTTTAACAGATGCAGGAGCACACCTATTATGTAGATATTATCCTACTGAGGATGATGATTACAAGTCCCAGAATCCCCAACAAATGGTCCCATTCTCAGTTCCTGGTGGAAGAAGATGTTCCACTAAAATTTTAAAACACTCAGTACTGCCGTCTTTGCTAACTTTATGTATCCTTTGACAAGGAGAAGTATTGAGAGTATAGAGCAGGGGTCCCCAACCCCTGGTCCATGGACCAGTACCAGGCCGTGGCATGCCAGCAACCGGTCCGCACAAACAAGCAAAGCCCCGTCTGTGGGATGCAGGCAGCACACAAAACCATGCACCTTATGGTCTGCCGAAAAACCTCTCTCCACGGAACCGTTCCCTGGTGCCGAAAAGGTTGGGGACCTCTGGCATAGAGTCACACTAGCACTAAGTAGCAACTGATTCTCATCTTAAGAGCTCCATAAAGGGAACTTCTATGGAGCACGTTCAGTTCCAATTGTTGTCCTACTTAAAAACTCATGATTATACACAGCTTATGATTGGATGTTAATTATACAAATAATTTTGTTTAGTTTTGATGCCAAAGCAAAATCAAACCAAACATAGCTAGTAAACCGACCTCAATTGGTTCCGCAGGTATTTTCAGTTTGGGCAAATTGGTCTTGATGTTGGTTTTTAAATTTGTTATTTTTCCATAGGACTGTTCCTGGTATTCCTCTGGCAGTGGCTTGAGTTCGGGTGACTCATCTGGAGCCTGGTCTTGGCCATCCATTGGTCTAACGTAGGCAGTGGGTTTCTGTTGTATTGCACTGGTTTTCGATAAGGATGACGGAAATGCCTGGCTGGAAAGCTGAGCATTGACTGCTACAGTAGCGGTCAAAGTGTCCTCATTTTCATTATCATGTGTGCTGGTCAGGAGCTCCTGAGATGTGGAGCTACTTTGCCCACGCTTTTCGATCTTACTGTTGTGGGATCTGGAGCTAACACACTGGCCGGAATGTAGAGGGGACAAAGGTGGTACAGGAGAAGACAATGTAGACAATAAAGGAGAAAGTTCCATAAGTGAAGGTTGTGCCTCAGGTGCAGTAGATTTTTCAGTGTACTTTTTACTTTTCTGCTGATATCTACCACTTTGTAGTCCTTCAGTCTTGCAGCTCTTTGCTGGACCTGGCTTCTGATAGCTAGATAATCCAGCACTTTGTGAGGCTGGCTCCACCCTTGAGTGAATTTTTGAGTAGGAGCTGCCCACAGATGGAACATCTGAGCTAAGAGGTCCCACGTGTTTGTGATGATGGCTGTGGTTCTGGAATAGGGTACCAGTCTTTTCAGAAAAGAGAGGGTGATCTACTTTATGAGGGGGGAGCAGAGGCATGACACTTGTAGGGATCCCTATAAAATTCTGATAGAACTGGTTGACGATGAGCTCTTTCATCTCTTCATAATTGCCAAACATTTTCTGAATTCGGCTAGACAATTCATCAGCTTTGTTAATCTGAAATGAGAAAGAATGCCAAGGAAAAAAAGCAGTGAAAAAAAAAACAGGAAGAGCAAGAAAAAGCAGAAATAAGGTTCGAAGCTATGAATTAAGCCCAAACAGCTGCTTGTCCATCAGCCTAAAATCTCACTTTGCAACAATCAATTTGCAACAATAGCTCAGGTTTTCTAACAACCTGCAAACTGCAACGGCTTGCAGTGTGTTCTTTGTGCAAAGGTGCAATGTCATGCAACAAAAATTTCTCCACTTCCTCCAGCAATCCTTTGAGGGTATGCTCAGCCTTTGTAACACATTGCTGTTAAGGGAGAGGAGAGTATTAGAGTCCCAGACAGATATTTCTATTTTTTGAGGCAATAACCCAAAAATAGATGGAAAAGAAATGGCACCACAGATTAAATAAAATCTAAATATAGGTACGTTAGTACTTATGTGGTGACAAAAAAAAGGTAAATATTCCATGCATTTGAAAAAGTATTTTGCATCTCTTTTGTATTCACTGACCAGAACAGTAGGAAAAAGAGAAAACATTCTTTTATCTAACGACCATTTTACATGGGTCGCCAAACAACGCAATCCGCCATTTTTCCCCCCTTTTCCTTAGCTGTGCTACTCCCTTTTATTCTATTGGCTTTTGAAAGCCAATAGAATAGACTCTCTTAAATAGAGCTGTCTGGAAGTTTCCGCCCCTCCCTGCTGAGCAACTACTAAAAATGTAAGTAAAAGAGGGCCAGGGGTGGGAGGTGGGAGGCCGGCGGGCGCAGGGAGGGTTGCTGGTGCATGGGGCCCGGTGGGTGCCTTACCTCCCTTGGGCTGGGCCAGCTGGTGGCCCAGCCAGTGGTTGCCCTGCGCCATCGCTGCCCCTTGCCAGCTACGCCTCGGCCGGCGCAGGGGACGGCACCACGCATGCACGGCGCTCCCGAGCAGGGAAAGTCCTCGACTTACGACCGGTTGGGTAGTCCTCGACTTATGATCGGTTGGGTAGTCCTCAACTTACGACCGGTTGGGTAGTCTTCGACTTATGACTGGTTGGGGGTCGCGGCATTAAAAAGGTTGAGAACCACTGGTCTATATAGAACTGGAATTTCAAAGCGTGAGGGTATTGTGTGTGGGGGGCAATCTAATCTCCACAGTGATGATACTCCAAAAGGAGAGAGCCCAGAAGACCCTTCTTCTGGGTCCCGCCAGATGAACCTCCTTAGGAGAGAGGGCCCACAACATTCCCTGCCTCTCCAGTCTGGTGGGTTGGGTGAATGTAACCAGGAAGAGATGATCCTTTAAATATCCTAGCCACGTAGCGCTTTAAAGGTGATAACCAGCACCTTGAATTGCACCCAAAAGCAAACTGGCAATCAATGCAACTCCTGCAAAAGAGATGACAAATGTGCACACCTGGGTCTGCACAAAACCATGTGGGCCGCTGTGTTTTGAACCAACTGGAGCTTCTGAATGCTTTTCACGGGCAGCCCCATGTAGAGCATATTGCAACCATCGAGATCGGAGGTGACCTGGATCAATGCCTTAAGTTTTGTAAAAGCTTAAGCCACCCATACTGTGTGCTGTAAAGGACACTGGCTTAGCATGAAGGATAGACCAAATCTAACTTTCAAATCCTCTTGTAACAAAGAGGCTAACTGGAAAAATATAGAACTATAAGCTCGCTCTATGGTATAATGGAGATATGCTATGGATACCTTGTAAGGCGCTCCAAAAAGGGGAATATCTGCAGGGAACGCTTCTCTCTCCTGGTGAGCTTCCTGATTTCGCCTTTCTTTTGCTTGAATGCGGAGCAAATTTCTCTCTTCATTGTACAAGCTGTTGGGAGAGCAAGCATTTCATCATGAAAGCAACACATTTTCAACTGACATTTTCAAGAATTTCAAAGGAAGTTGGGTAATTCAGCAACTCAGGAAACTGGCACATAATGGTTAGCCTCACAGCACCACATATATCCACTTATCAATGGACATACATGTAGATATGCAGAAAAACCTTTGGAAAAAAAAATAGCAAATCTCTAAAATGGCAGCATTTCTCAAGGTTACCAAGTCATTGTTCAATGTGGCATTGTAAGTTTTAAGGTTACATATCTATTCATGAAGTTCTTCATTTCAGCCACTTCTTGGATTCAACACTTTAGGAAATAATAGCTTTCATGCTCACAGCTCACAAAGGTGAATGGAAGAGGTTAATATTCTAAATTGAATAAAGAAGAGTTGCTTACTATAGCAATACAAGATCTAGTTCAGTTCTGAAACTTACACAACTTGTCTGACAATGTAGGCAACTGGGTAGAGGTAAGGAATGTTATGATATATGCAACAGCTTCTTGGCTTTTCTAAACCTTACACAACTTCTACATCTACCTTAACAAATTTCACAACAGCTGTCTTGGTGTCTTAAGGCACAAGAATATCCAAGAAGAATGAACGTCCTCTTATTTACACGCTCACAAAAAATATTTATTGCTCTCCTACATTATACAAGTTCACTCTTAAATGCTGTTCTATTTCCAATCTTTAAGAAAAGATTGTCAAGCTATTTTCCAAGGCGCCTGAAGGCAGGACATGAAGCAATGGATGGAAACTAATCAAGGAGAGAAGCAACCTAGAAGTAAGGAGAAACTTCCTGACAGTTAGAACAATTAATCAGTGGAACAACCTGCCTCCAGAAGCGGTGAATGCTCCAACACTGGAAGTTCTTAAGAAGAGACTGGACAGCCATTTGTCCGAAATGGTGTAGGGTTTCCTGCCTGAGCAGGGATTTGGACTCAATGACCTCCAAGGTCCCTTCCAACTTTATTATTATTATTATTATTATTATTATTATTATTATTATTATTATTAAAAAAGAAATGGATTCTGCAATTTCCCCATGGTTTTCTGTGAGTGAACGAACTGACACAATGCTTTATTCTAATGCTTTATTCTTAGGGGTACGTGATAGCAATATTCCAGTATTTAAGGGGCTGACACAAAGAAGAGAGGGTCCACTTATTTTCCAAAGCAGTAGTGTCAAACTGCCGGCCCACGGGCCGGATGCTTCACACGAAAGCCGCGCCCACCTCATTGCCGGCAATGGCAAAACAGTCCCGATACGTTGTGCAATGTCACTTGTCTGAAATGGTATAGAGTCTCCTGCTTGAGCAGGAGGTTGGACTAGAAGACCTCCAAGGACCCTTCCAGCTCTATTCTGACTGGTATTTCCCAGTTGCAATGTATGGATGTGAAAGTTGGACCATAAGAAAGGCTGAGCACCAAAGAATTAAGGCCTTTGAACTATGGTGCTGGAGAAGACTCCTGCAAGTCCCCTGGACTGTAAGGCGATCAAACCAGTCAGTCCTAGAGGAGATCAACCCCGATTGCTCTTTAGAAGGCCAGATCCTGAAGTTGAAACTCAAATACTTTGGCCACCTAATGCGAAGGAAGGACTCACTGGAGAAGGGCCTAATGCTGGGAAAGATTGAGGGCAATAGAAAAAGGGGACGACAGACAATGAGGTGGCTGGATGGAGTCATTGAAACAGTAGGCATGAGCTTAAATGGACTCCAGAAGATGGTAGAGGACAGGAAGACCTGGAGGAACGTTGTCCATGGGGTCGCAATGGGTCGGACACGACTTCGCAATTAATAACAAATGCTATTAGTTTTTAGAACAGCATTTATTTGTTTTGGGGGGGGACATGATTTATGGCATCTTTCTCCCTCCATATATATCCTTCAGGTTTTCCAGCTCTCCTCCTAATGCAAATGTTGACCAGTTGGAAAGCAAATCGCAAATGGTCTCTGAAAAGAGGCTCAGTTTTCATCCACCATAATGAAATTTCAGTGTTTTCTTAAGCTCCTACCCTAACATAAAGGCATGGTTTGTCAGCATTTTTCTTGCAGAGATCATGAAAGCTGTAACAAATCCTGTTCCCCAAACAATGGCCTCTTTTGGTTTTTCATCCTTGGATTGAGTGTGCAGTTTTACTACATGCAGGGTAGGGAAAATGGAGCTGCAGTCTTTTCAATCATTTTCAGTGCAAGCAAGT
Organism: Crotalus tigris; assembly: GCF_016545835.1. NCBI lineage: Eukaryota > Metazoa > Chordata > Lepidosauria > Squamata > Viperidae > Crotalus > Crotalus tigris. Next base: position 715,986 of record NW_024097440.1, read on the forward strand.
TAATTGAAAAAGCCTCCAAATGTTGATATATATGTGAACCTTATCCTTTAAATCAACTCCTTTATCCACACAAGGAGAAACGACAGAGATGCAATATCAGGAAAAACAAGGTTATGTAAGAAACCTGGCATGGTTTTATGGGAACCACAATCTGATCTGTACTTGTCTTCTGCTTTCAATATTTTTTGCTATATTAATTTACAACACCTAGTGGTGCTAATACTGCAGCATTCAGCCAACCTTGACTGATCTTGAAAAAAAGACTAAAGCAGTGGTTCTCAACCTTTTTAATGCCGCGACCCCAACCGGTCGTAAGTCGAGGACTACTCAACCAGTCGTAAGTCGAGGACTACTCAACTGGTGCAGCACCATTTGCAGAATGGGACTTTTGGCGGGCTCAGCAGGGCAGAGACAGCCTGGACAATTCCTATTGGCTTTTGAAAGCCAATAGAATTAGACTCTATTCAAGAGAGTCTATTCTATTGGCTTTCAAAAGCCAATAGAATAAAAGGGAGTAGCACAGCTAAGGAAAAGCGGGGGGAAAATGGCGGACTGCGTTGTTTGGCGACCCCTGTGAAATGGTTGTTCGACCCCAAATGGGGTCCCGACCCACAGGTTGAGAACCACTGGATTAAAGAGATTCAGATGAACAGGATGGGTGACTACCAGAACCCTAAATTAGACTGAAATGTTTTTTAAAATATTAAAATCTTGGAAAAGACAGTAGAAAACCAATTCCACAATATTGCCTGGGGGGGGGGCGAAGCATCCATATAGTTATCAGAATTGAGCTGAACTGAAAAGGGAGACAGCTTTACCAATTTTAGAGGTGTAAATTAATCAGTAAGAATTCTCAGGTTTTATTTAGTTCAGCAACATTAATATCTATTGTTAAGACTGCAATTAAAGGCTGGGGGCGGGGGGGGGGGAGAAAAGCTGATCACATGTCCTGACTTCAACCTAATCCTACAGAGTGGATTACATGGTTTTTTAAAATTATTGGTGTCAGATTAAATTCATAAAGTTTTACTAAAGACACTGGGTAGACATCCGGAATGTTTTCACTGCAACACGATGAAGTGACTTCTTTCCAATTTCTTAGTGCCAACTACAGCCCTTTTTAAAAAAAAAAAAAAACCCTCCCTTTTCATGACCCTGTAATCCCTTAATTCGGGGTAGAGTCAGGGCGAATGGATAGAGTTGAAGGGCTGGATGCCCTTCCTGACGCCATGCGGAGTTCATAGCAGGCGTTTTTTCTTTGCGCCCTATGAGAGAAACATCTGCTACTACCTAGGACTGAACTCTCAGTCTTCCAAGTGGAAGTGAGCATCTTCATCACCAGGCCACTATACAGCTCATGTCTCCTGTAGTAAAATTGCACATTCTACTAATCAAAATTGCATTAATGAATGCAGTGAACTTTAGCAAGTTTATTTTTTGTCCATCAAATTGTGCCTGCACAAAGGTATAATAACTCACAGAATTATCAACAGTGATGGCAAACAGAGATTGTAGTTATCATTAAATAATTTTAGCTCACCTTTTTATTCCCAACAGGCAAGTTTATTCCCTACAGTCAAAATAACCCAATGCAAAATTTCTGCATATTCATCTGCCCACCTCTATTCCCCTCTTGATAATAATCCCATAATATTGAGGTTACCCTAATAAAACAGTCCTATTCATATCTACTGAAAGTGGTTGCCATAAAGAGCTTTCTTTCAAAAGGCTACTCTAATCACTACATATCAATGCTTTTCAACTGTCATTATTTCTAAAAAAAAAAATACTAACAAAGTAACTACCAGTGTCTCAGTTTAGGAAACACTTGGTGAGATTTTCATGCTAGCAGAATCTTATTAATAAAGACAATGTTTGTTCCCTGCAACTTGATCCATTCCTAAGTCCTCATTTACACATCTATTTTTCACTCTTCCCCCAAAAGATCACGCAGTTGGGTGTTTAGAATAGGAACCTCTTTTTAATCACTGCGCAAACATTCAATCTTCTTCTGCAAACAGGTCCCCAACTACTGCAATCTTTGATTGGGGGGAGAGAATATTATTTGTTATTTGGATGCATTTTCCTATCAACGTGACCATTTTACTGTGTTAGTTCTTACGCACAAATACAGTAGTTAATGGTTGCTTTGAATATCTTTTTAAACAGAAAAACTAAGGTATAAGTATTCCACTTTTTAAAAAAACCCAAGAATTCAATACGAATAGAAACTACATTCTTTTGCTAGACCAATTTCCTCCCATTTTCATTTTTAGAATACTTAGGTATTTTTCAATATTGGGAGTTTGTTAGTATAGTCCACTGGTTACAGGATGATGACAGATTCAAGGCACATGGGATGATCTCACCATAGCCACACCAGAAGCAGTTAGATGGTTAGCTTCTTTAGATATTGAATTATAACATCCATTCTATGGTGATTTTATTATGGTTTCATCTTAATTTAATATTTTATCTCCTATATATTGTGTGTGTGTGTGTGTGTGTGTGTGTGTATTTGCTGATGCTTTATTTAAGATAAATTTGTGTATCAGTGACTGCATGAACTCTGTAGATGCCATATGCTAAATAAATAAAATAAAATGGTTACAGGACAAAGTAAATAATTCACCTGAATTCAGGCTAGATAAGGAACATTTACTATAACCTTCCTACTGGTAATGAGGAATTGTTCTCTTCTGCAATAGCAATGAGGGTAATGGCATATAAACTGATTTCTAGTTGGATGTAATATGTTGCTGTCTGGGCTATAGTTATAGATCAGGGGTCTTCAAACTTGGCCCTTTTATGACTTGTGGACTTCAACTCCCAGAATTCCTCAGCCAGCGTGGCTGAGGAATTCTGGGAATTGAAGTCCACAAGTCATAAAAGGGCCAAGTTTGAAGACCCCTGTTATAGATATTTCATTTGTCACATCTGAAGCTGATCTCTCAGGATACCTTACATACTGAGAAAGAAGAGGAAGTTCCAATACTCAATCTACACAAAATGGCACACTCACAGCAAATATGTACAAATCAGTAACATTATAAACAACCTTTTCAAGAGAATACTTAAGCTTCTCTATACTGTGCCTGTTGTGTCCTGGGCCTGATGAGGAAACTCAGCAGGCCCAGAATTGTTGCAAATGGTCCCGGGCATTCTAAAAGCTGCCGGGACCAGACAGAGCGGCACCAGCCTTGTGCGCATGCGCAAGGTGTGAAGAAAGAAGAAATCTTATTGGTTCACTTTATCCAAGGTTCAAGCCCTATAAAAAGGCCTGCGTGCCTTTTGCTTTTTGCTGGGATTGGAGTAAGAGAAGAAAGCATTGATTAGTTGTCACCATGTGTCTTCATCATTCGCATGCGAACAGAAAACACAACAGTGCCAATTTTAGATGATGTGGGACTGAAAAAAAACTACAACCATTCAAGATACCAAAAGGCTGCAACTTGACTGCACAGCCCACTCAGAGGCAAAGGAACTATTTTCTGCTTCAAAATGACAGGGGTTTTCATATAATAAGCAAATATGGAAAAAGAACACTGTTTATTGAAGGCCCAAGACTGAAATTTGAACGAACTAACTGTTTCACAGCACAAATAGTAACATTAACCAAACTGGGGTGGAAAATAGCGTAGAGATGAACTAGCCACCAGCTTAAAGCCAAGACTGGCTTAAATTCTCCATCTCCCTCCCTCGTTTGCTTCTTAATGAAGATTATGGGTAATGATTATGTGCCATAAAGTTACTTTGCAACCATACAGATAAGATTTTTCTCCAAGATAAAATGAGGGATATCACTGATGTGTTATTTATGAAAAGATATAGTTATTGCCTCAAATTTTAATTCAAGTAACTTATTGCCTGTATGGCTAATTTGCCATGGCCATCTCACCATAGGACAATCCCCATGGGATAATTCAACACGCTAAATGTTATTCTCCACTGTTTCTTTGACATTATTTCCATTGGCCACGGTGAGTTGTCCCGTAATGAGTTAACCGTGGCAAGATGGCTATGGCTCTTCTTACACAAAATAAGGTAAGTCTCTACCTACATGATTTCCATATAGCTGCCTTGCCACCACCATGCTGCATTAAAGACAGGATAGAAAAAGGAAATGAAGCCAAAGCTTTGCTGTATTTAGAATATAGCTGCCATACTAAAATAAGCAAGAAACACTATTAACTCTTCCTATTCCCCCCCCCCCACACACACTCATCCTCCAAAAGGTAAGAAAAAGCCCAACCATGTATGTATTAAGTTTTCTTATAGACTTTTGGCAAAAGAAGAAAGGGATGGAATGGGGTGAGGAAGTAATACAGGCAAAATTAAAACCAGTTAAGAAACAATAGCTAACAAATATTTGAATGGAATAGAATAAGTGATCTTATCTCATTTTATTTTTTAATTTGCAATATGTGTGTGTGTGTGTGTGTGTATTTACAAGTCAAATCAATGTTACATTTTTATTTAATGTGATAGCTCTACAAGTGGAAGAAAAACTCAAAAACTAAAAGCTGTGATTGTATGAGCATATATAAAATAGAAAAACAATAATCTACTGTTATTTTTTCTGTATAAACAATTTTGGCTGGTTGAAAACCTTGAAGCACTATTGCATAACACATGTTTTTTTATATGTAAATATATACTGAATAAAGCCTTCCATTTTTCCATTTTTCTTTCAGATACCCAAATGCTAAAGAAATAATTTTCCAAAATTGTATTTCATGCATTGTAGTTTAGCATACAGAAACTGACAGCTGTGGCACATGCATAAATTTAGGAGACTTGAGGCATATTAAGCTAAGGATTAATTTGCTTTTCAGAAAACCAGTCTGTCATTTACTCGAGCACTAACATTAAGATGTCAAAGGTCAGTGAGAAAAACTGAACCGTAGCCATTAAGAGCAGCATGTTACTGCAAAGTAGAATTTTCTGAAGTGTGTCTGGCACTCTCGATACTGCAATTCTGTTAAACTTTTAAAATACAGTTTTTCATCCACTCTATTTATAGCTTTATTTATTGGCTTTATTTTTTGTAATCGTTACAATTTTCTCTTCATTTTGCGTGTTGTTGCAGCAACTGTGGGCAGCATACAGAATAATAAAAAGATAATACAAAATGATTGAAATTAAGAAAGGTTAAATAAAGACCTAAATCCGAGGAGACTGGTGACGTGGGGATGAGGATCTTCTTTCAATCCCATCAGCCACCCCTTGTATTGAGCATCCTATCAGGGTCCCAGGCCAGCTGGCAAAGCCAGATTTTAAGGCTCTTCAGGAAAATCAGGAATGTAGGGGCCAACCTCACCTTCACTGGAAGAATATTCCAAAGGTTGGGGGCCACAGCAGAAAAGACTCTTCTGCACCCCACAGCTGAAATTCTTTGACAGATGGGGTGCGAAGTAGGCCTCTTCAGGTGGAGTGAGTGAGACAGACCAATCCACACTGAGGCCAGATGGCTCCTCAGATATCCTGGACTCATGCCATAAAGGGCATTGTGATGTTACGATAAAGGGCATCAAGATTTTAACATTATTGTATAATTTTTGTTGTGTGCCCAGTTTATTAATGGCCATTAGTTTCATTCTTGCCACAGTGAAGAAAAGAAAGAGAGAACTTGTGAGGAAACAAATACACATACTGCTTCTGGTCAAATACACCGCACCTTTTCCTGCTGAAGATTCAAGAATATATAACAGCAGAAAACCATTAAACATGATGAATTCTCACTACAAGCTATATCCTACCATGAGAAGCACTAGAGTCAGATTTCTCAGAAACATCTCTTCCATCTTTTCAGAAAAGCCAGGGTTATTTGAAAAATAAAACAAAATCCCTATTGATATTTATCATGAGATGAGTCATCCACAGTTGTTTCTTACTGAAATCTTGATGGAGACTTCTAGCAATGAGAAGTCACCATTTAAAATGTTCGCACAACTTCTGATGTAGATGTGAATTCAGTCTCATTTCCCTGCTGCTTTTCATCTAGCAGTCAAGGTGACCATCTGCTCTTCTCTCCCTGAAGCTCGGCTAAGCCTCTCCTTAACAATGTTCATGAATATTATCTTGGCATAGGAAGATTAAGAAATGCCCTCTAGGTATTCCTGGACTGTTTCGCGAATGAGGTACCTTTTACTGTGGCTGTGTAGATATAGAACATAACACACTGGATAGTCTAGAGCAGTGTTTCTCAACCTTGACAATTTTAAGGCATGTGGACTTCAACTCCCAGAATTCCACAGCCAGCAATGCTGGCTGTGGAATTCTGGGAATTGAAGTCCACATGCCTTAAAATTGTCAAGGTTGAGAAACACTGGTCTAGAGAAAAGAAGGACATGATAGCAGTATTCCAGTATTTGAGAGGCTGCCACAAAAAGAAGAGGGACAATTTATTTTCCAAAGCACTAGAGGGCAGGACAAGAAACAATGGATGGAAACTAATCAAGGAGAGAAGCAACCTGGAATTAAGAAGAAACTTCCTGACAGTGAGGACACTTAACCAGTAGAATAGCTTGCCTTCAGAAGTTGTGGGTGCTTCATCACGGGAGGTTTTTAAGAACAGTCTATACAGTCACTTGTCTGAAATGGTATAGGCTCCCCCGCTTGAGCTGGAGGTTGGACTAGAAGACCTCCAAGGTCACTTCCAGCTCTATTCTGACTGATTAAAACAAAACTGAAAAGGTTCAGTATTTCACAACCTGCTGTAAATGAGGAAAGTGGATATAGTGTGTAAAAGGCTGGCTGGCGAACCTGGATGAGGAATAGCACAGCTTCGATCTTGTTTAGCCTGCAAGGGCAACTTCTCCACAAAAGTGTAAATCACAGAGAAACACAAGCTTAAAGTACTTAAGTGGCAAAATTATCTTTTAAAAAGAACAAAACAAAGATTACACTAGCCTAAGTTTTTATAAGCTTAGTGCAAAATGCTTTGTTTCCTAGATCTCTTCTTCCGATGAGGTGAAGAAAAAAACAGGTATAAATCAAAAGAAGGAGTGCAGAGTCACTGAGGTTGAAGACACTTGAATTTTGTTATAGATAGAAAATAGAAATAGACTGTAAACTCAAATGAAATTTATCAGGGGCCAGAAGCTTTCAGTGTTGTACTGCTGAGCTGAAGAAACAAAACAAAATCTAAACATCTTAATACATCTTTGAAATGACCACATTTCTCTATTGGCTATTAAATCCTATGCAGATTGTTGTTAGTTGCGAAGTCATGTCCGACCCATCACAACCCCATGGACAATGTTTCCTCCAGACCTTCCTGTCCTCTACCATCTTCTGATAGTAAATAGTTAAAAAGGGTGTAAATGAAAAACTATGCAAAAAAGGGGGGAAGGATGGGCCATCCTAGGGGACTGTGTGAGAGAGAAAGGGAAACTGGAAATGTTTAACTTACTCTTCTATGTGTAAAATAATTAAAATTGAGATAGACTGATTGACGGAGGTGGGGGTCTTAGAAGGGGGAAGGCATCTCCAGGCATTGTGCCCAGACTCATGAAATAGGCTTTTAAGGATTTATCTTTTGTTGGATTAGTTTGCTGGGTTTCAGGAACAAAATATATTGTATCTCAGCAGGGCTGTTCAAAAACAAAACAGAGAAGGGAAAGTGCAGAATACAAAGAATGGAATGTGCTTACATTCAGTCAAATGGAGAGGGTTAATTAGCACATCAAAGGTGCAGGACAACAAAAGAAAAAAATATCTGAAGCAAGCAGTCAGCTTGATAAGAGAGTTGGGGGTGATCAAATATTTACAGGGCTGTCACCCTTTTGTCTTCCACTCCCTCTTTCCCCAGATCGCCTCCATCCTTAACTGCTGCAGTGACTGACAGGATATTGAATAGAAGCTTCCTCCCACATTGCTGCTTCTTGGGTATACTGTATTGGGGGAGAGAAATAGCTTGTCTGGCAGCTATTAAGTGTAGGAGGACTCTGCCAAAAGGAATGGGAACAAAAAAAGCAGCAGGCCAGCTCTGTGCATCGCTCTCTGTTTATAGCATAGGTCCTTAACTGAAGGCCTAGCCCTGCATGCAGCATCCAGAGTCGCTTTGGATGGTGAGCTGGGCACCATATATAATAAAAATAAACAAACAAATAAGTAATTTCAGGCCCCTAGGTTTGGGGTGCAGAGACTGGTGAATCAGGCAACATACATTTTTGCAGTATTTTTTTAATTATAAATAAAGTACTCTCAGAGTATAATTTCTAATTTGACTGGAAAAAAGTTGGGAGTAATAACATTTGGGTTTAATTAACGGAATATCAGTGTCATCTTTTGGGAGTGAATCTATCTATCTATCTATCTATCTATCTATCTATCCATCCTTCCGTCCATCCCATACACAGGAAAATTGGCATCATTAAAGGAAGTTTTTTTTTATAAATCCATGCAAAGGAATTGGGAAAGGAAGATCCCCAAAGCAGTTGCACTCCAACTTAAAAAAATAAATCCAACAAATGGATACAAAGTTCATTGGAACTTCTGATTTCTCTTATCAGTTTCCTTCTTTCTTTCCTTAAAGGAGCTTTGGGGAGGTCTCAAATGAAATGGCGTAGCGAGGTGGGGGTGCTGGTGCCTTTATTTTTAAGAATACTACCAAGCCTCTTATGTGACCCAAAGGCATCCTGAAAATGAAATGGGAGAGCTGCAGCTTGATGGATAGCATTGAAATGGAAGAAAAAGAACAAAGATAAGTAAGAATACAAGGGAACACCAGAGATGTTTGTGTGACAGGTTCCATTTTGGTGAATTGGTGCTTTCCAACTGGTTATACCACCCATAGTAGCTATTATGTGTGGGGTGGGGGGAGGAAGCAATCACTCAAGAATGGCAATCATATGTGGTCAAATTCCAAATGACCAGCCTCCTCTGCTGCCCAAAGTCAGGCCCATCTATATTAGATTATGATTTTGCAAACAATAGTTTGCATTTTTTAACCCTCTCTATAATGCTTAATTTAAGAAGTCCTTACATTATCCATCCAGAGTCATTGAGAGTCAGGCAACACACAAGTTTAATTAGTCATACAATTAGTAATACAATGATATAATATATTTTATATGTTAATTAATAATACTATATATTCCTAGTATGCCTATAGTTATACTTTTTTCCTGGTCTTTCTCTTCTACCTGTAGTGGAACTTTAAGTCAGACAAATTATTTATTTATTAATATTTATCTGTTACATTTACTTGCCACCTATCTCACTGGGGGAGTACTCCAGGCAACTTACAACAATAAGAAGGGGAAAATGTAAAGAGTATAAACAAAATACAAATAAAATAACAATGAAAAAGAAAACAATGACTATACATCAATATCATTTTAAAAAAAGAATTAACCTGGTATTTTTTTATTTACGCATTGCTTAAAGCACTGAAGCAGTACCAGTAATAACAATAATTGCCTTCCCTAAGTAGGCATGTATTATAATGCTCCAAATATTCTAATGATAAACACAGGAATCTTTTGTGAAAAAGATTTCTGTCTTCAATAAATAATTTCCACATAGATTCATCTGCCTGGGAGCATTGTAATTTTGCCATAAAATCTGTGGTTTTGCCAAGTAGACAGTTTTGTATTGAGAATTCCTTAGTTCTGAAATAATTTTTACACACACACACATACGCACTTTAGAGAACTTTACTTTCAATTTTTTTTAAACCTTCGCCTCTTTTTCTAATTTGCTTTTTTAAAAAATAAAATAAAATCCTGATACACAAAGGAGAAAGATGCTTAGAACTGTCTTCATAAAAGCTAAAGAGTTGATGGTAAAACAAATTTTGGTCCTTTGACAATGAAGAGATATTCTTTTTAAATATGAGATATGTGGAAACTCATTCTCAGAAAAAAAAATAACCCATTCAAGTGAAAGTAATGCAATATTTTTCAGGCATGTTCAATGGGCATTTTTTTTAAAAAAAAAATGGTCAAGATGATGGCTACAATTATTTAAGCAAAACCCTGCCCATCTTTACGCTTATAGAAATTGGGCAGAATGTCAATCACACCATGGCAGCCATCCTGACTTTATTAACCACAACCTGCAGAGACACCTCTGATGCTTTTTGGGAGTTGAAATCCATGAGTCATAAAAGAGCCGAGGTTGCCTACCCCCGCTTTAGTGACTTGGCTGAGTTTTTTAAAATAAAGACTACATGGAGCCAGAGCGGATATTTGGATGAGAAAGTAACAAGAAATACCACACCACAGACTGGATTGGTAAATTGAAAAAAAATATTCTATGTTGTTGCCAAACTAACTAAATGGAGGTGTCTATGTGGCTTGCTGGAACTCAACTCCCGGAAGATTTTACCCTGATCAAATCACTTCCAATTTCCTTTTGCATCCATGTATGCAAGAAAAGTGTTCTCATATAACAGTCTTAAAAAATGCTCTGCAGTTTTAACAATTACACTTTCAGCTCTCCCTCCCCCCTGAATTTATGTAACTGATGTTCCAACTAAATAAAACTGGATACTGGGCCTAATGAGGTCAATTAGATAATCATATACACATGTTTTCACACCTGTTAAAAATGCGTGGTAACCATAAAGTTTTGAAATCACAAATTCACAACAATATTATGTATTTTTCCTTCTGCCCAAGAACATCAAGTCCTGCCAAACCAGTATTTGGAGAGCCCGTGAGATTAAAGGACAAGGCAGACATGGGAATCAACCTGTCACAACCTAACACTCATATATTAGATGCAGAAAAAAGTCAACACCAGAATAATCATTCTGCTGCAATCTAGCAGGTTAAGGAAGCAGTACTGAGATTTGGGGAGAGATTCCCAGAAGCAGACAAGGGACAATACATTCTCAAGGGCCTTCTATGAGATCTTATGGGATAATATAAGTAGATTACCTTGGTAATGGTTGAAGGAAGAGAAAGTGTTTATTGTTCTACATTAACGACGCTTGGAAAAATTAAGCATCACTCTGACAGAAAAGCAGTATTATCTCCCTTAGAAAGTAATGGATGTTGTCAACAACAATACACATCATTGTCTTGGTGAGCTTAGACATGTCTGCCAACTTCTTGACTGAGTTGACTGTCTCCTGTCTCACTTGACCTGTTTTCAAAAAAATATTGTAACTAAAAACAGCAATACATAAGAAGGGTCCAGCATCGTATTTATTTATAAAAACTGTACTTGGAGTTCCCACAAGATACCATTTTGGTCACCATCCTGTTATTGGGCCAAGAAGAAATAAATATAGTCAAACTTGATCAATGAACATGAAAGAGACTAGAAACAGAGTTTGGACCTCAGCAAAATAAACTTCTAACTCCATTTCCCTGTCAGTTGCATCTTCTAAAATCTAAGAATGGATTGGATCCCATTCAGTCCAGTTATATTATTTTTTGGCAGGGGAGATGTGAATATTGGGTTGTTACAGGCTAATCCTTATTTGAAAGTATTGCTTTTTTATTCAGAACATAAAATATATTATGGTGTTCTAGGAAGTATCCTAGGAGGGTAGAGGGAACAGGATTTTGTTTTTTATTAAATGTCATGCCAAAAATGGCAGCCATTTTGTGTATATGGCATAGGAATGAAGTACAGTAGGCAGAGATGCTACCACAGTGGTTCTCAACCTTTCTAATGCCGTGACCCCATAATACAGTTCCCCATGTTGTGGTGACCCCCAACCACTTATACATCACCGGGTGCCAGGGGCGTGGCCAAAGGGGGAAAAAATGGCTGACAGCCTTGTTTGGCGACCCCCGTGAAATGGTCGTTCGACCCCAAATGGGGTCCTGACCCACAGGTTGAGAACCACTGTGCTACCAGGTTAAGGGGTCTGAATCCAAACCAAGAAAATAACATGAGAAAACACCCAGATAAGCTCATCCTGCTTCACATGAAGACAGAAGAAAGAAGAAGCATATTCAGATTTGCAATAAAAAAAGTAGTACTGTACATGGCACTGGTTTCTTAGTCTGATCCATCTTGCTAAGTTGACATTTTGTGACTAACCAAGCATATCTACAATGTCAAAAAGACAGCTCATCTCTAACATAATTCTATCCCCACATTGGTAAAATAAGATGGATATTGAAAGAGCATAAATGACTGGCAGGAATAATTACTAGGTGCTTCTTGAGTTTACAAGTGTGAAATTAAAGACAAAACTCTAGTTAACTCTGCAAAGTCCTTCCAACAATGTAAACTCTACTGCAGTAGATTATAGATTCTGTCATCTATCTAAGTACTATTCTTCCCTTGCATATAACCCTTCATTTAACCAAGCTATTTTATATGAAATAAAAGCACTTTTTTCTTTTCTTTGCAGCTATTCACTTGTCAGGCTTCACCATAATTAGAGTTATGGACACAAACATTATTAACAATAGTCATGGAAATAAAGAATTCATGCAGCTAACATACGTCAATAGATACAAATATCTTTTACAGTATGTACTGCCCGTGGAATATTGGCCTCCTACAGTTTTGAGAATCTTAATTTTTCCCTACATTAAATGATTAATCTAACTAACATCCTGAAATCGCCAGCTATTTTACACCCACCATGTATCTTTTTTAAAAAAAGAAGAAAAAGAAACTGATCATGTGTTCCAACATTGACAACTGTGTTAATTGCTTTTGCAATTTTCTACAAATCTGGATTAAGACCATCTCTTCAATAGGAATTTTTTCATGAATTGAAATTATATTATGGAATTGCCATTCAATGCACCCTCTCATATGAGAGTAGAAGAGAGTCTTTTGAGTGGTGACACTGAAACTAAATTCACTTTCCAGGAGACTTGTGACAATCCTCACTTAATCATTGTGATAAAGTGGCTATAATATTGGACTAGGATCTGAGAGACCTGGGTTCAAATCCACAGTCAGCTTGAGGAGTTCACTCAGTAGCTCTCAACCACTCACTCTGTCTCTTTCTTTCTCAGTTTGAATTATCTCACAGAGAGGTTCCAAAATAAAAATTTGAGGAGAAATGAATGATTATAAATTGTGCAACAAATGTTTTATTTTTAATATTCCTTTCTCAGGTTGTATTGTTATGCACTACTTCACAAAACTATCTACCGAAAGGAAAGGAAATACTCTAAATGTAATCTTGACTTTATTTAAACTTTTGAAATGGCTCATAAGAACCAGACTGGTTCTTAAAATATTTTCCTGTGCAAACTCCAAGTTCTTTCAGTAATATTTTTTTTTAAATATCCTAGTGAATTATAACCCTGGCTTACAATTGCTTACAGAAAGTACAACTGTAAGCAATTAAAAGTTGGTGTTAATTTCATATATGAGTTCCATTTTCTAACTTACTGAAGAAACTAGGGCAAGATTACTTTATTTTCCTCGGGACAGTTACAAATGTTTAATAAATACAGAGGACAACACCTTTTTTTTTTAAAAAAAAAACCTTCACAATTACAGATCTAATATAACCATTTAACTAGAGTTTGCACCAAATTCACCAAATTTGTTTAGGTTTTGAAGAAGCTGCTATACAAATCAAACTACTTTTGTGACCTCTTATTTTCTCAAACAACTCTAGGCTCACAGTGCTTTACTCTACAGCAGTGGTTCTCAACCTTTTTAATGCCACGACCCCAACCGGTCATAAGTCGAGGACTACCCAACCGGTCGGAAGTTGAGGACTACCCAACTGGTCGTAAGTTGAGGACTTTCCCTGCCCGGGAGCGCCGCACATGCGTGGTGCCGCCCCCTGCGCTGGCTGAGGCATAGCTGACAAGTGGCAGAGACGGCGCAGGCCGACCACCAGCTGGGCCACCAGCTGGCCCAGCCTAAGGGAGATAAGGCACCTGCCGGGCCCCATGCACGCCAACAACCCTCCCTGCGCCCGCCGGCCTCCCACCTCCCACTCCCTGGCCCTCTTTTACTTACATTTTTAGTAGTTGCTCAGCAGGGAGGGGTGGAAGCTTCTAGACAGCTCGCCTTCGCTGCAGACAACTTGCAGCACCGTTTGCAGAATGGGACTTTTGGCAGGATCAGCAGGGCAGAGACAGCCTGGACAATCCCTATTGGCTTCTGAAAGCCAATAGAATTAGACTCTATTCAAGAGAATCTATTCTATTGGCTTTCAAAAGCCAATAGAATAAAAGGGAGTAGCACAGCTAAGGAAAAGGGGGAAAAAATGGCAGACTGCGTTGTTTGGTGACCCCCGTGAAATGGTCGTTCGACCCCAAATGGGGTCCCGACCCGCAGGTTGAGAACCACTGCTCTACAGCTTATCTATTAGGAAGACTTTATAAAATAATTTGCTATATTAGTGAACATTTAGTTTATGGACAGCCTTCCTTTAGCTAACCAGGGGTTTCAGCCTCAATTTACCATGAATCTAATGCCCATCTTATTAGCACTGTGGACAGCACACATACTTTTTAAAGCAATATTTAAATGGAACCAAGAATGTGATTTGCCAACTTCCTTTAGAACTAGGAATTAGAATAATTTGCTATAGCAAATTTTCTTTGCTATCCCTCCATCCTCCAGTTACCTCCAGATTATTTGGTCAAGAAGGACACCATATACCTTCTTTAAATCAACCATCCATTCATCAATCAATGTAATACATCTTATCAAAGCTGTCCATGTGCCATTTTTCAAAACAAATTTCAACCAGACAGCTTTGCAGACACCTACAAAGTAAAATAGGATGCGTAGTCCTCATGCTGTCCAAAGAATATATTGATGTTCCTCTAAGATGAGGAAGCTTTCCAACATCTGGCTTCCACCTTGAAAGCATTTTCAGTTTATTGTAATTATTGCCAAATCTTGCTCAGAATTTATGTTAAATCAGACAAATGTTGTAGCAGACCAAGCTTATAATTCTACTTGCTTCTGTTCTAACTACCTTGACAGCTTTTATGAGGCAGTATGCTAAATAAAAGGACTACATGTTCCAGTTTTTTAAAAAAAGCAATTCTAACAGTATGCATATATATCATCCTACTCCTATAGGATGGGCTCAATCTTCAATTCCAACCACAGCAGTTACTAGGAATAAAAAAGGAGTTATCAACAATAAACTTACCGTTCTCTCCTAGAAGCTGTCAAGAAACTGAGACAAAAATATGTCTCCAAAAGTCAATGCATCCCACTGTCATGATTCTGCAAAGTCTCAAGAGATGAGTTTAAAAACAAAATAAGATGGAAAGAAAAAGTAATGAGCAACTGAAAAATACAGGTAGTCCTTGATGTGTGAAAATTCTTTTAAGAATGGTTCAAAGCTATGATGGCACTGAAAAAAAGTGATTTATGACCTGTCCTCAAAGTTACAGCTATCGCACCACCCTTGTGGCCATGGAATTGCAATTGGGGTGCTTGGCCACTGACTCACAATTACAACAGTTGCAGAGTTTTGTGGTCACATGATCATAATTTGCAACCTTTTCCCAGTTTCCAACAAGCAAAGTGAATGATGGAACCCAGATTCACTTAACCACACAATTCACTTAAGGAATTGCTTAAAAATTGCATTGTTTAAGTGATGATTCACTTAACAGCCACATCACTTAGTGACTAAAATTCCTGTCCCAGATTGTAGCCGTAAGTCAAGGACTACCTATAGGCATGCTTGGCACGGAGTGAAAGGTAATTTCTGTAGATTGGAATCTAAAATGTGTTTAGTTACTGGGCCAGGTCACATTACCTTAAATAAATGCATTGTAAAGGTAAAGAGATAGCCTGCTGCAACAGCCTCCCTCAAGCTGGGATTCAGTAGCCTGAGGATTATGGAAATTGAAATTTAATACATCAAGAAAAGACCCACAATTTGGAAAGCAGGATCTACATCCATGGCTACTCTTCGCTTCAATGCCATTCAAGCATCTCCAGTTTCATGCCGTCTATCCACTTTTTGGCAAGTTTGCTAATTATAGCATAATAGATAGCATTTCATAACCATTTCTCTTCAAGACACTGTTTCTCTCCAAAGTTTTAAAGAGGATAATTAGTTCTGAAAGTAGAAGTTATAAAAGGCAGGGGAGTGTAGATTCATTTAAAATTTAAAAGCCTTTCAAAAAAGGCTGCACAGGGCGAAAGAGGCTCAGCTCCTTCCAATTATCAAGGACTTTCATAATCAGCTTCAATTTCATGTTCTTGATAATCGGTTCCTGACTAAACAATGGTTTCTCCTTTTTATCCTAGTAGCAGACCTCCCTCTTTGCCTATTTTTACCTTTCATAGCTCTGATTGCATAACCCAACTGCGTAACTTTAAATGCACAAGAAACCTGAGACATTCCAGGCATTGTATATTGAACAAGCTTCTCTGCTTTCATGCTTGGTGTTGTGCCTATGGATAAAGATGTCAATTCCTTGACAGGTTTCTTTTTTTCTCCTTTGAAGACACATGTAGCTGAAAAGGAGGAACCATCAGTGACTTGATTCATGCAACAGACTAAGCCACAACATATATTTTACAATCTGTATTGGCCAGATTTAGCATAAAATATGCTAAAGCTCCCCAAATGGGTTCAAACATCTCACCCCATGCTGGAAATGTAAAACAGCAATAGGTTCATACTACCATATGTGGTGGGAATGCCCAAGGACTCGTGAGTATTGGAAAAGGACACAAAAATGGTTGAGGGATATATTAACACTGGACTTACAGTTAAAACCTGAACTCTTCTTGTTGGGAATAAAGACAGAAAAATATGACAAGGGAACAATCTACCTGCTGCTACACTTCCTGACTGCAGCTAGGCTTGCTTTTGCGCAAAAATAGAAGAGCAAGGAAATTCCCACAGAGGATGAGTTAATACATAAACTATTAGCATGTGAGGAAATAGACAGGCTACAATGATATTAAAAGACAAATGTGGATCAGTTTATTATGAAACCTGGGATAAATTTTACCGCTGGAAGAATTTGAACAGGACGGCCGGGATGAAAGATGAATGTTAAGATAGAAATATATGTTATTTTAGAACAAGTATTGTATATAAAACTTAGATGTATATGTAGAGATGAAGAATTGATTGTAAAAAGTGAAATAATCTGATAAGAATGTATATACTGGAATGTCACGTTAAATCCAATGTTTGTTTGTTTTTAACTGTATTATAAATAAAATTTGTAAAAAAAAAAAAATATGCTAAAGCCCAAAGCAAACAAAGTACATTTAAGTGGATTTTGCAAACCCAAACCATTGGCTTGTATAAGCTGGGGTTCAAGTGGGTACAATGCAAAAGATTGGGCTTGCACAATTTTTCTGACTGAGTGCGTCACGGGAAGGTAATTTTTTTGGCTCAACAGTCAGAGGCTATTATTAAGGCTGTTTGGAATGGAGCAAAAGATTTTTCCAAAAGCTGGCAACACAGGAGAATGTAATCTTAGACCACTGTCCAGCCACAAAAATCACTGCATTCATCACTACATTACTATCTTTTCACATTTACCTACCCTAAATAGATCACATAAGTAGTACTTATAATTCCTGCTCCCAATTATTTGAAAAGCTGGGTAGGACACTAAAACCATTTCAGGTCTGCTCTTCGCATGGATTATGTAGTGTCATGAGAGTATTGACCCTTAGCGATCACGTAAGCTTACATGAACTGCCAAAGGCAGTTCACTAATGTTGGTTGCTGCTTGCCTGAAACAGAAAAATAAACGTCTGAATGGCTTTTTCGTGACAGGCTGCCATGGGGCCTAGGTCTCCTACGAGCTCCACTGGCATAGTTCCTCAGTCACATACAGAAAGAGAACATACTGCTAACTGCATATTAAATAATACTCAGCAATATCCCTCCTTCATTTGTTTTACAAATTTAGAGAAAGGCCTGTAGGCAAAAAGGGTTAAAGCATTTTTTTAAAGTCCAGAACATCCAGATAATATTGAGAAGTGATTCAGACAGACACTTTCCTAATTCACTGAACTATAAGGAGGAGAAGGTGTAAGCACAATCAGATCTGCAAGATTATTATAAAGTGTTTATTATTGTTGTTCTTGTTTAAATTTATTAGCCGCTCAATGGAATACTTTTATAGCCTTCCTATAGAATTGATTTCAGGGTATGGTTTACCCAGTAGTATACATAAAACTCTTTATAGCAGTTTTCCCCAACTCTATATTTCGCAACCATGTTACCCACAACATCTTTGCAGATTAGAAATTATAGATGTTGTGGTCCAACACATAATGGGGGTCCAGTTGTGATAACTCTACCTATAGTTGCCCCCAACACAGATATGGGCAGTATATAAATTTAATAATAAAGAAATAAGTTGTTCCAGGTCATGTGTTTGCATCGTTTGTCTTTGCAATTCCTCTTTTACAACTGAGCCACCATGTTTTGGGCAATTTATTTATCTTTCTTTTATCTGTAGCCCATCTCTAGCTTTTTAATATAAGTATAGTAAATATCAACCTTTGTTTCTTATCCAAAAGGCACTCAGTCTCTATGAAAGTTTATATAAATGCAGAGTCCTGAATGGTCAGCATTTTAGATTTTGAAACACTAGCCTTTCTGCCAATGACTTCTCCCTACTTCTTTCTACTGATATCTGCCTTATATTCCAGTTTATTCATGCTATGGAAATATTCACTCTAAATTGATTGAGGACAGAGAAATAAGCCAACAGACAAGGAAGAAATGATTTTGCAAAGTTTGCATGAAAATAAGAATACTGCTTCCGTGTTATTTTTGCTATTTTGCACGGTGACATTAAGGAGATAATTCAGATACAAATGTGAATACACTTTAGCAGGGGTCTTCAAACTTGGCAACTTTAAGACTTGTGGACTTCAACTCCCAGAATTCCTCAGCCAGCCAGGAGTTGAAGTCCACAAGTCTTAAAGTTGCCAAGTTTGAAGACCCCTGCACTTTAGAAATGGTTTATAAATCTAATCCTGTGCTTTTAATTTTAATTTAATGATGCTTCTTCAGGGAGACAGCAGTGCCTAAGCAATCTCTCACAAGTTAAGCAGGTTTGTGCTTGGTTAGTATTTATTTAGATGACAAGATTACCTGAGAATTTCAGGGATGGAAACCTGACAATGGCAAAACCAACTACAGTATTATTGCCAAAAAAAAAAAAAAAAAAGGACCTACCCATTCAAGTTCAACTTAAGGTTTTACCTTTTTTGGTTTTGCATTTATGACACTAGCACAGTGTTTCTCAACCCTGACAATTTTAAGGCATGTGGACTTCAACTCCCAGAATTCCACAGCCAGCACTGCTGGCTGTGGAATTCTGGGAGTTGAAGTCCACATGCCTTAAAATTGTCAAGGTTGAGAAATACCGCACTAGCATAACTTTGCTCACAAAGTTGCCACCTAAGATTCCAGATGCTAAAGTTGTATTATATTAATTATACTTTACTGCAAACCAAACCCTGATGTATTTGAAGGGATGTTCTCTGCACACAAAACCACATTGTTTTACATTTTTTCCTAGGGATTTGAGGAATGTAAGAAACTACCAAGTAGCAATTTGCTAAGAAAATCAGTTGCTGGTCCAGTGCTGGCTAGGGGAATTCTGGGAGTTGAAACCCACACATCTTCAAGTGATCAAACTTGAAAAACGTTGCCTTAACTATAACTGTAACTATAACTATCTTATTATCTTAACTATAAAACTATATCACTTATGCCCTGGCTATTCAGAGGTAATCATTTAAAGTTGTGATGATTTTTTTTTCTCCATAGTTGAGTGTCTCCTGAATATTTTTGCATCAGAAAATGAAAACTTGTGTTTCATGCTGCATTTAGAATTTCACATCCAAAACACTAATGTTGTTTCTCTTCCTGCTTCACATGATTAAGAATCTAAATTCCTTGGCTCCTTCTCATGGTCAGGGGTAGCTCTTTGGCTATTCATTTATTTGGCTCCTGTTTCAAAGAGAGCTGTTCTAATTCCACATATGGATATATTCCACTCACTATCTAGCAGAGCATAAAATGCTTAGGAGTTGAAATACAGATAGTCCTCGACTTAGAACAGTGGTTCTCAACCTTTTTAATGCCACGACCCCCCCCCAACCGGTCATAAGTCGAGGACTACTCAACCGGTCATAAGTCGAGGACTACTCAACTGGTGCAGCATCGTTTGCAGAATGGGACTTTTGGCGGGCTCAGCAGGGCAGAGACAGCCTGGACAATTCCTATTGGCTTTTGAAAGCCAATAGAATTAGACTCTATTCAAGAGAGTCTATTCTATTGGCTTTCAAAAGCCAATAGAATAAAAGGGAGTAGCACAGCTAAGGAAAATGGGGGGAAAAAATGGCGGACTGTGTTGTTTGGCGACCCCCATGAAATGGTCGTTCGACCCCAAATGGGGTCCCATCCACAGGTTGAGAACCACTGACTTAGAACAATTCATTTAGTGATGGTTCAAAGTTACAACAGCACTGGAAAAAGTGACTTATGACCAGTGGTGGGATTCAGCCAGTTCACACCACTTCAGCAGAACCTGTAGCTAATTTTTTTTTTTGCCCAGGCCCAGAATGGACTTATGAAAGCAGCATTCACACAGAGAACCGGTTGTTCACGTATTTGAATCCAACCACTGCTTATGACCATTTTTCATACTTATGACCATTGCAGCATCATGTGATCCAAATTCGGATCCTTGGCAGGTGACTCATATTTATGACGCTTGCAGTGTCATATGATCCCCTTTTGCGACTTTCTGACAAGTAAAGTCAAATGAGGAAGCCAGATTCACTTAACAATTGTGTTACTGACTTATCAACTGCAATGATTCACTTAACAACTGTGGACAGAAAGGTCATAAAATGGGGCAAAACTCATTTAACAAATGTCTCAATTAACAACATAAATTTAGGGCTCAATAGTCATAAGTCGAGGACTACCTGTGTTCAAACTTGAATTGTCCAATTTCACATTCAGTTATTCTCATCTCGCTAGAAATCTTCTAATGGTGTTCTAATTATTCCAAAAGTGTTCTAAATTCAGAAAAACATGGTCTCTCACAACAGAATTGGTTTAACCATGGGACACTCCTGGAATGACCACTAAACTGTCAAGACTGAACAATCCCTCTTCACTGTTGTTTTGAGGCTGAGGCAGGGTGCTTCAAGTCCAAAATCTTTCAAACTTGAGACATTTTGAAAGTGTCTACTTTTATTCTTAAGTACTGCCCTTTTTGTTGAGTTGCATATCTTACTTTAAAGCTGGATTTCTTATTTTATAAAAAAAAAATAACATGCATCTTTAACACAGGATATCTGCTTCGGTCTCTATTTGCATTCTGACGCTATGGCTTTTTAAATCATAGTTTGTAAATAAGACCCAAATTTGTTGTTGCTGTTAGTTGCAAAGTTGTGTCTGACCCATCGCGACCCCATGGATAATGTTCCTCCAGGCCTTTCTGTCCTCTACCATCTTCTGGAGTCTATTTAAGCTGATTCCTACTGCTTCAGTGACTCCATCCAGCGCCCTCATTCTCTGTCGTCCCTTTCTTCTATTGCCCTCAATCTGTCCCAGCATTAGGCCTTTCTCCAGTGAGTTCTTCCTAAATCATTAAACCAAGATTTGCAAGTCACCTTGGCTGGTTTCATAGAGTAGGGTTGCCCAACCTTTTCAGGTTTGCGGACCAGGGGGGGGGGGAGAGGGGATGGTTCCCAACGCACGCGGTTAGCATGCATGCATGCGCGCAGCTCCATTTGCGTGAGTGGCATGCACGTGCACCCGCCTCTCACACAAGTGGAGCGTGAGTGCTTGCGCTCGCCTGTTTTTCGCACAAGCGGGCATGTGCGCTCACGCAGTCACCTGCTGTGGGCCGTGTCACAGAGGTTGAGGACCACGTCATAGAGCATATTTAGCCAAAATCAAGCAAACCATATTTCAGCTTGGCATGAGGGATGTATCAAGGCATAGTTTCTGGCAGTGCTTACATAAAATCATCTGCAAACTTGAGTTTGGACAAATAAATTTAGATGCATGATTTTGCAGTGTAGGGTTCATCTTCCATATAATGCTTGGCTTTGGCTTAGTATGTTTTGTTATAACAACATTGTGGTTTGTAAATCACGGTTTGTGGCCTAGTGCAATGTATGAATCCAGCCAGCTATGATTTGTAATTCACATTTTGCTAAACCAGGAGCATCAAACTCGACACGTCACGACTTTTTCCCCATTGCCGGAGCTGGGGAGGGCACGGTTTCAGCATGACGCAGCTGGTCTGCGGGCCGGCAGTTTGACACTCCTGTGTTAAACAAATAGAAGCTTATTATGCTGAGTCCACTCATTTGCTATGTGTGCTGGCCATAATTGGATATATCAGTTTTTGTCCAATTTTGTTCATCACTTTTGTTCATTTCTAATAATCCCAAGTTTGTACCAAGACGAGGGCATTAAAGTTGTTCTAGAGCACAACATTGTTGCCTTTTGCCTTTTAAAATTCCTTTCATCTTTTGTGATGTCTGAAAGCAAAATTCAGACCACTAAGCAATAATGTTGGGCTTAAAATAACATTAATATACTAATAAGGCTTCTTATTATGGTAGGAAAGCTTTAATTAGCAAAGTTTCTGCTTTTGGAAACTGAATGTGGTCGAACAAATGGATGAGTGACAGGGAATGTTTGAGAAACTGTATGATGGCAAATGTTGCTGAAAAGGGCACCTTTAGTTCCAGTTGCTAATGACATTCATGTAATTTTAATGACTCAGATAATGAATTTTGAAGAATGACAGGCTGATAGTGTAACAGTTTTAGGCTGCTTCCTTTTAGCAACAGTTAAAGATGAGTGTAAAGAGGAATAGGGCAGAGGATGTGAAACTCTCAACGTCACGTGACATGTTGCGACATATTTAACTTTTTTTCCATTGCTGGCAATGGAGTGGGCGCGGTTTCCCCATGACACATCCGGCCCGCGAGCTGGCAGTTTGACATCCCTGAAATAGGGGGTTGGATGGGGGGGGAGAAATAAGGGTTATATATATATTTTATAACAAATTAGCCCCCAATTTGTTTGGAGAGAAATAGGAAACTGTAGGAGCAGCTTCTGAAGCAGTAGCACAAGCTTCAAAAAAGATGTGGCTGCTTTAATGATACAAAGAGAGGAACTTCATGCATTTGCCTCCTTTCCTGAAGCCCTTTTGTCGAAGTATTTGCACAGCCCTAAGAAATACAGATGTTATGTAAGCTACCTCTACAAAGCATCTGGCTACAACAATTAGTCACCACACAATACTATTACAGGAAGTGATGTAATTTGCTGAATCAGAGAAATATTTTTCAAATAATTATGCTAGGATTCCAAATAAGGCATCTTCTAAATATGATAGGCTACAATCTCCATCATCCCTGGTCTCTACATACATTATTTGGGCTTACACATTTATTTATGTAATTTAGGCACTGCCCAATTCCCAAATAATATATCTCACTGATATAAAGAAACGTGCATCATTTTCTGCAAACTGGATCCAGAAACTCAATTAAAATCATGATCTCTGCCTTCTGATTGGAAAATAGTGGTTATACACATCCTATGAGTTTAATATGGAAAGCTCTAAAACAGTGATGGCAAACCTTTCAGAGACTGAGTGCCCCGCCCCCAATCCCCCCCACCCCCGCTCTGCCCCCACCCCGCCTGCCCACAGGGTCACTCACCACCTCCAGGGCCCGTCACAGATTGCCCAGGCAGCCCAGCAGTGCCATGGCAGCCATGCCCTCTGCCCACGCCCCGCAGCATCAACTGTGCGCAATGGGGCGTGAGGGCAGAGTCTTGTCTACACTCCCTGGTTGCCATGTCCTTGGCTACGCTGCTCTGCATGGGCCACACTTGGGGAAAACTCTCCTCCAGGGGGGCTGCTAGTGAGGAGGAGGTCATGGGGGGAGGCAAGGCTGGAGCAACGGCACATGTGCCCACAGAGAGGGCTCTGAGTGCTGCCTCTGGCACGTATGCCATAGCTTCGCCACCACTGCTCTAAGATAAATCCAGATTTAATCATATACAACTAAACTGGTTGAGGTGGACTCACTATAAACATAAGCTGAAAGCATTTATTTCTTCACTTAAACATTGAAATCACCTTGCAAATCCTATTCTGGCTCCTGTTGTTCTCTACTTGGGAAGCATGACTCTCAATAAAGATACAAATCCTTGAGCTAATACAATATGCACACCTGGATTAGCTGCAATTACACCAGAGGAATTAAGAGATGTACTTTTCAAATCCGTAATACAACTTACTTGCTTGCCTTCATCACAGTGAGCAGATTAAGTTACAAATTTAAACATACATTATTAGTCAATGTGTGCTGAAATACCCTAATACATGGGTGTCAAACTCGATCGCGTCATGCGATGTATCATGACTTTTTTTCCTTTGCGGAGCTGGGATGGGCGTGACCTGTGCGTGATACATCCGCCCCATAGGCCGTTAGTTTGACACCACTGACCAAATACAGCCTTCCTCAGCATGGTACTCTCCTAGCTGAATTGGACTTTTACAGACCCAAGGTAAGTGATTATTGTGGATTATGAACATTGCAGTCCTTCTTCGGATTGGAATAGGAAGCTGTAATACAATCAAAAGATTAAACACTGAGATAATAAACAGGAAACCTAAACCCATGTTTTAGAAGAACAGGTAGGCCAGGTTCATCCCAGTATGTCCTGGACTGTCTCGGCATTTCAAAAATAAAATATCTTAACAAGCATCATTAAGCTGATGCATCAGCTGAATGCTGTTTCTCAAGATTCACAGCTGCTGAGTTACTCCAACTGCCAATATATATCCAGATATCTTGGTTCAGTGGTTTACAAAGCAGGTCAAAACACAACCAGAAATTCCACATCCGTTGCCACTGTATTAATCACTCTCTTATTAATGAGCTGGGAAGAAGAGAGCAACACTGATGTTGTTCTGCAAAAACTGAAGCAACTATCAGTTGCAATTACAAGTAGGAATCTTATAATCACAATATTGAATTAATTCAACAGGGTACAATTTGTTGATTTAAAAAAAAATAACCCTACGGAGAAGCTGTCCACAAATTAAGAGGAAGTGTACTGTGCTAAGCCAAGATTCAAGGCAAAAACATTCTGAAAAAATTTAAGGGAAAAAAAAAACACAGAACAGAGTGGTACTACAGGGAGTCCTTGAATTATGTCTGCCATTGGGCCTGCATCGCTTAACAATGGCAATCCAGATAGACCCAGTTGTCGTCCTAACTCAGGATGTGTGGGTCATTAAGGGGGAAGAGGGAGAACTGCCACAGGATGTATGGGGGGGACCCCCGTGAGGCCTGGCACAGGGGGAGGGTAGGAGACAAGGGGTTGTTGGGTGCTGAGAAAAGAGGGCACAGACTGCATGTATCTATAATAAGGTTATATAAATGTTTAAAATAAATAAATAGCTCATGGAAAGGGGGTGCTGGTTTTAAATAAGTGAGTTCATGGGAAGAGGGCATAGAATGTATGTGTGTGATTGCAGGGAGAGCAAGGAAAGAGGGGGCAGGGTGGGTGTGATCATAGGGAGGCTGTGAAAGAAGGTGGTGTATGTGTGTACAAATGCAGGGAGATGGGGGAAGGAGGGTGTGGGGTATGCAAGCAAAGGGGTAAGAAGGGTGCAGTGTGCAAGGGAAAAAAGGAGGGGAGGTGGTAAGAAGAGACTCACAGAAACTTGAGGCCTTCCATGCCAGCTTCCTATGGAGTTTGCTTGGATGGAGCCAGCAGAGAACAAATAAAAATAGCAATAGTACTTAGATTTATACATTTCCCCAAAGTGCTTTACAGCACTCTGTAAAGTATAAAATGTCAGCATATTGTTTCCAATAATCTAGGTCCTCATTTTACCGACCTGTGAAGGACAGAAGGCTGAGTCAACCTTGAGCTCTGTCAGGATTGCACTACTGGCTGTGGACAAAGTTAGCCTGCAATACTGCACTTTAACCACTGCGCCACCAGGACTCCTAACTGTCACATGACTGTGGGACATTGCAAACAGCTTGTAATTTTTTTTTTATTCATGCGTCCATGGGGGAGCTGAAGTGGGTGGAACTTTTGAGGACTGATCATAAATTTAAACGGTCACTGAACAAATGGTCGTAACTTGAGGGCTACTTGCACGATGTTGCTTCTCAATTGATTTTCCCACATAAATATCTTGACATTTTATGCCTACCTATGATCTAATAAAAACAAACTTTCTCATACCAAAGTTCAAATAGTTAATAAATAGCAGTATACTGAAGAAACTGAATTATAACTTATCTCATAGACTACTGCAATTCAGACAAAGGGGGTTGCCCCTTGAATGTGACCTTTAAGCTACAGATAGCAGTTTGCAAATGCCAGGTTGCAACTGGTTTAACAAACAACTTACAAACCATTCGTTTAATGACTATTCAAAGTTACAACGGCACTGAAAAAAGTGACTTACAACGAATTCTCACACTTATGACCACTGTAACAAAGTTTTTGGGTCCAATTTGAGATGCTGGCCATTGTTCCCGTTAGCTCAGGGTGAAATCTGCCCACATGGTACAATCAGGCTGGAAGGGAGCACCTTCTGCCAGGAGAATAGCAGGAGTAGAGGCTAAACTTCTTGGTAGCAGCATCTTCACTCTGTAAATTTCCACTGCCTTTCTGAATATTATCAGGGTGGGGCCATCCTGATCTCACCCCACCCTTAGAGAATTCAGGAAGGCAGTCCTGAGGCAGGACCATGTCTGATTGGAACTTCAGTGAAATCAAGACCAACATGAAAGTTTTCTGAGGGGCCTTTCTGTTTTAATTTACTGATAACAAGTAGTCCTCGACTTATAACATTTGTTTAATGAGTATTCAAAGTTACAAAGGCACTGAAAAAAGTGGCTTAAGACCAGTTCTCAAACATAAGGCCATTGTAGCATCCTTACAGTCACGTGATCAAACTTCGAGGGCTTGGCAACCAACATGTATTTACAATGGTTGCAGCATTCCGGGATCCTGACAATATCATTTGCAATCTTCCCCGGGAGCTTGTGACAAGCAAAATCAATGGGGGAAAGCTTAATGACTTGCTTAATAACCATGGCAAAAAGGTCATAAAATGGCCTTGCTTGGCAACAGAAATTTTGGCCTCAATTGTGGTTGTAATTGTGTGTTGAGAACTACCTGTACGGTGTTTGCATGATTATCAGCTGCACAGAGTTCAAGCAGTAGGCAGCAAATGGCTGAATAAATAAGTGTAGCTCATAATAAATACTCATATGAGCACACACACACACACACACACACACACACAGAGAGAGAGAGAGAGAGAGAGAGAGAGAGAGAGAGAGAGAGAGAGAGAGAGAGAGAGAGAGAGAGAGAGAGAGAGAGAGAGAGACGCTGCAATAAAAAGATAGGAAACCAAAGTTATACGAACACTACAGAACACAGGAGAGACTTAACTGGAGTAAACATCTGGAAAAAAATGACCACGTCCCACTATTTGTTTCAGATCTTGAAAATGTCGTTCTTGGCTAAAGAGCGTAATCTCACAAAATATAATTATGTCCTGGGCTTCTGTGAGAAGACAGGCAAACTCTGGGCTGTGGGAGTTGATTTGTAGAAAATGTCAGTAGACACAGAGGACAGAAATGGCGATGTACAAAATGTTCCTTTGAGCTTGAGGTTAGGTAAAATGACCCCTTGGACGTCCTCCAAGTTGGAAATTTTATATACAGCTCATTTACAGACCTTTTGCATCGCATTTTTCTTTCTCTGTATATAAAAAACCAGGAGCAACAATTCCAGCCAGAAATAATTTACAATTCCAAGAATGGACTGTGGTCTTGCTGGGCAAGTTAAACGTTAACTTTTTGTTTGTCAAAGGGGAAAGAAGCTGGTTTTCACAAAACCCATCGCCTCTTGAAGTTTGAAAGTGACCAGGGTGCTTTATCTCATGTAGCCATAAATATTCTAAAGAGCTATTCTATTAGCAGACTTTACAGAATACACATAACATGCCATTACAACAATGCATTTACAAAAAAAAAAAAAAAAGCATAAGTCACCCTGCATCTCCAATAAACAGCAGCTAAGCTACAATTTGGCTTGAATACATTTTCTCACATAATGTTGTGCCATAAACTATACCTTATACCAGTAGTTCTCAACCTGTGCATCGGGACCCCATTTGGGGTCGAACGACCATTTCAGGGGGGTCGCCAAACAATGCAGTCCGCCATTTTTTCCCCCTTTTTCCTTAGCTATGCTACTCCCTTTTATTCTATTGGCTTTTGAAAGCCAATAGAATAGACTCTCTTGAATAGAGTCTAATATTATTGGCTTTCAAAAGCCAATAGGAATTGTCCAGGCTGTCTCTGCCCTGCTGAGCCCGCCAAAAGTCCCATTCTGCAAATGGTGCTGCACCAGTTGAGTAGTCCTCGACTTATGACCGGTTGAGTAGTCCTCAACTTACAACCGGTTGAGGTCACGGCATTAAAAAGGTTGAGAACCACTGCCTTATACCTAAATGTTTGAAGTTACAGGTAGTCCTTGACTTACAACAGTTCATTTAGCGACCGTTCAAAGTTACAACATTAGTGAAAAAAGTGACTTATGCCGGTTTTTCACACTTTTTAAGTTTTCTTGGCAACATTATGGAACAGTTTTCTATGGTTTTTCTTCAAGTCATTTTTAAACTTTTTAGTCCACAATATTCAGACATCTATTCCATCACTCCCAAACCCATCTAATCTCAGCCTTTACTTTTTACTTATTTTTTAAACATTGGAAAAAAATAAAACACACTAAAAAAATCAAAAATAGTTTGTGAATGATTTGTTTACGGTGCAAAACTACCTCCCAACAGCCTTTTTAAGTTTGTAAACATCTCTATCCATTTTGTGAACCTTAACAGATTTTATTCTGATTGGGAATCATGGGGATTGGAGTCTAACCCTCCTGGAAGGGATAGGCAGACTCTCTTAAAGCATCCTCTCAGCAGCAAAGGGCTAATCAATACCCAGACAAGCAAACTGAACAGGACAGATGGTTGAGATCTAAATAAGTCCTTCCAAAGCTCACTTAAGGTTCCGAGGACAGAATGTGACTCCCATGTGGAAAGAAAGATGCTGCCATACAGATGATTTGCTCCACAGAGATTTGTTTAAATCCTCAGTATTTAAAACCTGGCAGGTATATACAGCTTTGGGAGATCTGGTGCTTCATTACCAACATACAACATATAGCCTCAACAGGACTTTTAATCTTCAAAGCTTTGCACAATCCTTCACCTAGTATAGCAATAGCACTTACACTTATATACCATTTCGTAGTGCTTTATAGCCCTCTCTAAGCAGCATACAAAGTCAGCATATTGCTCTCAACAATCTGAGTCCTTATTTTACCAGCCTTGGAAGGATGGAAGGCTGAGACCCACCTGGAGTGGGTCAGGATCGAACTCCTGGCAATGAGCAGCGAGTTAGCCTGCAATATTGCATTCTAACCACTGCGTCACCATGGCGCCAATTATTGTCCAGTTGCTCCACTTAAAGACACTACCTCACCTGCCATATCCTTTTACTACACACATATACACACCAACAGACTCTTATACATAACTCTCTTAGATATTGTATAGGCTGTAAGGCAGAGGTAGGCAACATAATGCCAGTGAGGCCTAGTGCATCTATAGATATCATCCTAGATGCTCAGCAGATGTATCATTCCACTGGCAGGGAATCATGGGAATAGCTGTCCAAAAATTTGGACAATAACAAATCAGGAAAAGACTGTTCTTTTATTGAGATTAAATCAACTGTTCTATAAAGGAATTTCAGGAATTAAAAAGCATTGTGCTAGATTCTATATATTGTTCTTTTGGCCCTCCATTTTATGAAGCTTTCTTCTCACCATTTCTTCAAAGAATTCCATTTAAAACTCTAGAAGTCTACAAACTTAGGCATAAGGGGGAAATGGCATTTCTTTCCTGTGGAAAAAAAGCCTCCTGGTTTTTTTTGTTTTTTAAAAAAACAGGAAATGTTGTCATGTCTCTTTCTAACCCTGAAGAAAGTCACCTATTCCTAAGTAATTACCATCAATTTCTCAAGAGCCTGAGAGTGGAGGAGGCCTGATCAGGAATATACAGGAGCCAGATGATCCTCCAAAATTTCCAACTTTACTCACAAAATCACCAGCCCAGCAAATGACGTTGTGGTCTCCAGTAAAAGACAGTTTCCAGAAACCAGATGATTCACATCTGTCCAGATCTATTCCCCTTCTACAGAATTAGAAGGGGAGAAAGTGAGGGTAAAATGCAGCAGAGGTTGCTGCTACTTTTTTAAACCGCCAGAAATCTCTCAATCCTGCAAGCAGACAGAAAAGGCCATCAGAAACCCAAGGGATCAATGAAGATAACAGAAAATATTACTAATTAAAAGAAGGAGGAGGAAGAAAGCTATCTTGTGTTTCTTAAACAGGAAAACCACAAAACAAAGCAAGTTAAACTGCCTATTTGGGAACTGCTATCATAAACACCACAACTGAACAAGTGGGAGACTAGCAGTGCCTGGGGATCAAAGTAAATTATCAAACTATATAGCCTGTAATATTTTCTTTTTGCTAAAAAGCAAGTTGATAAAACTCCAGGCCATGCCTGTGCAGTGGCACATTTAAAAAGAGCTAAAAACAGACTGAAGTATATCTGGTGGTACTTATATCCTGATAAATACCCCTTTGGGAGTTCAGCTTTTGAAGCTTATCTTTGGAAATTACATGGTATTTGAATCTGCCCTTACTTTTTTTCTTTTGAATTTTCCCTCCTCCTTCAAAGAAAAACCCAAATCCCACACAATGATCACCTACTTTAAAAGAAAGAGGTTGGTAGAAAAATTCTCTCTGCATTAGTCTACTTTGTTTTTACAACACTGCTTGAAGGCGATTATCTCACACCTTTCTCCGAGATGACAAAATCCTGAAGTTTATTCTGGAGATCAGTACTTAAATCACTGCCTCTCCACCCCTGAAATTAAAATAATATTTAGCCTCTGACACTATCCTCTGCACTCTGGACTTTAGCTTGCTAACTGGGATGAGGTATGACGGCAGCATGCTAATACTTGGGGGGAGAACACTTCTCCCAGTGATTTATAATTTGGAAAGACCCAGAGATATCTCAATATGTGCTCAAGAGTAACAAATCTTGCTTAATTTAGCAGCCTGTCAAAAATCTGTTCTTTCCACAAGGATGTACCTCCTGCAACTGAGTTAAGTCCTTGGATTCTCAATTCTAGGAGGCACTCAAGATTTAATACAGATTCACTGGTGAATGTCTGACATCCTTCACCGTGCAGGAGAAATTATTCAAATTGCTCTAGATATACAGGTACTTACAGCCATTCATTCAAAGTTACAACAGCATTGAAAAAAATGACTTACAGATTGTTTTTCACACACCTGTTGCATCCCCATGCTTATGTGATCAAAATTTGACCACTTGACGGTTGCATTATCCTCCGGTTATGTGATCCCCTTTTGCAAACTTCTGACAAACAAAGTCAATGGAGGAAGCCAGATTCAATTAACAGCCATGTTATTAACTTAATAACTGTAGCGATTCACTTAACAACAGTGGCGAGAAAGGTCGTAAAATGGGGCAAAACTCACTTGCTTAGCAACATAAATTTGGGGCTCAGCTGTGGTCGTTACATTGAGGACTACCAGTATATAAAGCAAGAAAAAATCTCACCGGTATCTCCGGTTCAGCACTCTTTTATGTTATCCCCAGACCCCACCACAGTTCCTTGGGCCCAAAAGAATTACAGCAGCCTTGGCCAGAGTTAAAAGATACAGCTATCAGCAGTCATTCCAGATGTTGCTACCTGCACATCAATGTTCTAATATTCACAATGTTCTGGTTCCTGCTTCATGTTTGCTATGGCAGCAGATAGTAGAGGAAGCCGATGGTGGCATACAGCTGGGTCACAGCAGTAAACCATTGTCATTTTTGTTGTTTCTTTTTTCCCCGACTCCTGGTTTAGAACACTTTTAGTTATGTTTTACTTTGTATAAGCCACCTCTGTTTTCAAACTGCGGTACTGGAGAAGGTTTTTGAGAGTCCCTTGGACTGCAAGGAAATCAAATCAGTCAATCCTAAAGGAAATCAACCCTAGCTGTTCTTTGGAAGGAGAGATACTGAAGATGAAATACTTTGGCCACCAAATGAGAAGAGAGGATTGGTTGGAGAAGACCCTGATATTGAGAAAGATGGAAGGCAAAAGGAGAAGGGCACAGCAGAGGATGAGATGGTTAGACAGTGTCACTGACGCAGTGAACGTGAATTTGGGAAAACTCCGGGCGACAGTGGAGAAACGGCATCCTGACGTGCTGTGGTCCATGGAGTCATGAAGAGTAAGACACAACTTAACAAAAAAAAACCACCCCAGGATTTTTATTTTGATATACATCTCGATAATAAATAATTCCGTTTGGTTTTATTTGCAGGAACAAAGCAAAGATGCACAAGGCTCATTTTACAGATGTGAAAATCAAGTTGGGGAATATTGATTACAGTAGAAAGCCAACAAATGAGCAAAGGACTGCCAGATCTAACAAGATGAGCCAGAGAATGTTAAAAAAAAAAAAACCTGCTCAAGGTGACAACAAAACTAGCAGAGCAGGGTGTATAAGGCAGAAAGGAAGGAAGTAATTTGCTAGGATTGCAGTTTACTTTGCAGTTTGTTAATATTAGCCGGGAATCTAGACAATAAATGCTCTTGCAGTGAAAAGAGATGGTTATTCCAAGTCTTCTCTCACTGTTTCTTCAAACTCAATTTAAAACAGAGAATTAAGTCACATCAGAAAGAGCTCATCTTAAAACACCTTTCTTATAAAGGTAACCTAGGGCCAATCTTTTGATTTTTCTGGTAAATTAATTTTCTTTGGTGTTTTAGGAAACAATTTTGGTGTTACTCAATACTGTTTTGTTGACTATGCGATTCATATTAACTATTATCAACAAGAGCATTTATATTATTACTGTTATCTATATGATACTGAAGTTTTGTTGTTTATTAGTTTGGTTTATCAAACAGATTAGTAAATAACCAAAGATGCTTTTTCAAGAGGCAACTGGACTTTCTTGGGGTTTTTTAAAGATCTTTCGCTTCTCATCCATGAAGCTTCTTCAGCTTTGACTGGATGGTGGGGAATGGAAGGATTTATACTCCTTGCAGATAGCTGCATTCTTTTAGAACAGTGGTTCTCAACCTTTTTAATGCCGCGACCCCCAACTGGTCGTAAGTCAAGGACTACTCAACCGGTCGTAAGTCGAGGACTACTCAACTGGTGCAGCACCATTTGCAGAATGGGACTTTTGGCGGGCTCAGCAGGGCAGAGACAGCCTGGACAATTCCTATTGGCTTTTGAAAGCCAATAGAATTAGACTCTATTTAAGAGAGTCTATTCTATTGGCTTTCAAAAGCCAATAGAATAAAAGGGAGTAGCACAGCTAAGGAAAAGAGGAAAAAAATGGCGGACTGCATTGTTTGGCGACCCCTGTGAAATGGTCGTTCGACCCCAAATGGGGTCCCAACCCACAGGTTGAGAACCACTGTTTTAGAGAGTCATTGAGGCCACCTAGAAATTTATCTGGGTCCTCAGGGTCACCTGAGTAGTGCAAATGGGTATGGAGCCTTCTTGGAACTGCTGAAAGGACTGAGTTGTGGACAGGAGATAGATGATGTGGTATCCCTCTTTGACCCCTCTTTCAAACCAGCTGTTCCCCTATTTCAATCTTTTCCCATGAAAATACTTCCAGAACTTCAGAAACTATTTTATTCCTCAGCTAAATTCCTTCAGCCTGAAATAGTATGTTATCACTTTGATATAAACCACAAAATGTTGTTCTCAGGAAGAAACCAGTCATCAACAACTTGGCATTCTCTGTTAGATCTAGGACTGAAACTTCTCATCACTAAGGATCACAGCAGAGGTGGATGGAAATAATGGATACTGTAATTTAAAAGCATCTTATCAGGTGGCATCTAAAAGGGAAAATGAGACTTTCAGAAAGGCCAAGGCAGGTCCCAGCACCCTTTCATTTACAGAAAATGTATAACTCATCAACTTTCTCATATTCATTGTTTAAGGCTGCTGCAAGGCAAAACCCTGCCACAGATGTTTTCTGAGATATATTTTGGTTTAATGGAAATAATGGTAAAATTCCAAAGATCTGTACCACTTCCTCAACTGAACTAAAAAAAAAAAAAAATCTGTCCCAGATTGTTGGGAATCTAAGTGTTTACAAAAAGGATAATTTCTGAGTGGAGCGACTGTAAATGACTGGAAAGTAGAGTGTGTACATGCACTCATACCCACACATATATAAACATTTTCCCTAGCAACTGAATCAAAGAGGTTATCTCAAGAATGTAAGGGCAACAAGGAAATGATTCATCTCATGTTCAAGATTTCACCATAAGGTGGGAAATCCATGGCTCTTCAGAAGCTATTCACTGAATTATGACTCCACCTAAGGCAGGGGTCCCCAATCCCCAGCCTGCAGACCGGCATCAGTCCATGGCCCACCAGGAACCAGGCCACAAAAGTGAGGAAAGCCCCATTTGCACATGTGCGGGATCCAGGCAGCACGCGAAACCATATCTCCCCAGTCCACAGAAAAGCAACCCTCTATGGAACCGGTCCCTGGTGCCCAAAAGATTGGGGGCCGCAGACTTCAGGGATACTGATATTAACTTCCAATGTGTGTGTATGTTAAATGTGTGTACATCTGAACGATATCAGAATGGGGAAGGCTATTATAGTATATTTGCTCTTTTTGGGGGGGGGAACGTAATGGAGAAAAATCTAAGCAAATCAATATATGCCCAGCCCTGTTGTTATTGCAAAAACCAGTTAAGCAACCTGAGTCTGCCTGGTTACAGTAGTCAATTACATAAAACTCTTAACAATAATTGAACTGGAATGCACAGATAGAGCTAAAGAAAAATGAAATCACTCAGAGACAAATTCAAAATTTGTCTTTCGTGCCTTGGTATTTCCACAAAGATTATCAGAAGTGGCCGTTTCTAATCTTTCATAGCTGGATTTGTTTTTCCTTGATTAAAAACAGTCTTTCCAGCTGCAGTACAACACATCTGGAAAATATCATGTTTAGAAGACTAGTGAAGCCAGTAGAAAGACATCAACTCCTGTGTGTTATTACCCATTTCAGTTGTCATACTCTACTTTCCATAGTTGAATCTTTACAAAGATATTAATATGCTGGTAGGGCTTTAGCTTGCTTATTTCCCATTACTTTTTTTTTTCTTGTTTTAAAGACACATGAGAAACACACTAACTGAACAGCACTTTTTTGCTCCTCAGTAGCTATCCATTTAGAAAAACCCTAAGTTTATATTTTTTCTTCACTGTTTAGAAATAATAGTATGCTGGGCCTTCTTTTCCCCTAGCAAAGATTTGTAAAATGTTGCCGAAGACGTAAGAAAGAGGTTGTTTGTGTGAATCTCAGAAGGCTGGAAATTTCTAAAGCTTGATTCCAATGCCTGATATTTTTTTCAAGAGAGGGAACAAATTGGAGCTTAGGAAGTTTGCTAACTGGATTATAGGTAGTTTACAAAGGTCACAAAATGCATGTTGGCAAATGTGTTGCAATACCCAGTATAATCTTAAGAGATAAGGGCCAGGCACAGAAATGTCTAATTATTAGGGCTGGGAAATTTACTTAATCTACTTATGTTATAAAACCAATACAATCTGCAGCCTATGCAAACTTGGCAGAATACATCCTGTTGAATCCTGTGGCAGTTTTTTCAGTGCAAGAATTGCAGTAGAAATCCATTTCTTTAAAAAAAAAGAGGCATATATTTAATGAAATATAAAGCCAGCCTTTCACCAATTCATCACCATCTACAGATTGCCTTGATATACATATGTTTAGTACAACAAATGCTAAAATATCCGATTTTTAAGAACCTTTGATGACTTTGAGTTCCTTTGAGTTCTCATCCTTGTCCTGCTACTGAGATGTTATGATTAAATCCAGAGTTCTCTAGTCTAGACCATTTTAATTCCCTGTCATTAGAGGACCTTTTTGGATACAAAATATGAAAAGTGGGCTTGAACATCTATCCCATAAAAACTAAAAACCAAAACACACTGTCAATCTGAAAATTTGAGTCAGTCTGAAAACTTGGGTAGTATTGTGCAATACTATCTGTGGAAGCCTATTCAAAACACCATAAGGAAGTGAAGAGAAGGAATTATATATAAATAAAAAACCATGTGTTTTGCAGCCAGAAAGTCCTAACCAGCCAACTCAGGGTTGGGGAGGATCTTAATCCAAAAACCGTAACCAAAAGGCATAGATAATAATGGCAGAACAGGGTAAATGTTGGTAAACTCAACTTCCTATATTCTACATTTATGTACGTACTTTTAATACATGCATAAAATATGTAAATCCTAGTAGATCTGAATACCATGTTTTGGAGAAGATGCCTACAGGTGTCTACAGGCTAAAGAAATCAACCTGTACTACTGTATGTGACTTTAATATTCATATTTGATAGTACCGTAACACAGGGATTATTTATTCCCAAAATGACTATATCAAAGCTCTCTTCATTATCAACCAGCCTGACTTAATAGGTTAACGCCTATGGAGATTCCCAGTCATCCAGGTCATAGTTATCTCAAAAGTGTTTTTTCATGACTCAACTGGATTTTCTTGTTTTTCTTTGAAAACCTTTCGCTTCTCATCCAAAAGAAGCTTCTTTAGAGCTGAAGAAGCTTCTTGGATGAAAAGCGAAACGTCTTCAAAGAAAAAACAAGAAATTCCAGTTGCCTCCTGAAAAAGCACCTTTGGGTTAATAGGCCAGTGTTTCTCAACCTTGGCAGCTTGGAGATGTATGGACTTCAATTCCCAGAATTCCCCATGCTGGCTGGAGAATTCTGAAAGTTGAAGTCCACACATCTTCAAGCTGCCATAGTTGAAAAACACTGGTATAGGTCAGGGGTAGGCAACCTTGGCTCTTTTATGACTGGTGGACTTCAACTCCCAGAATTCCTGAGCCAGCATGGCTCAGCTTGTAAACTCTCCCTTTCCCCTCAGCGTGGCTGGCTCAGGAATTCTGGGAGCTGAAGTCCAGAAGTCATAAAAGAGCCAAGGTTGCCTACCCCTGGTGTAGGTCATATCAGTCTTACAGAGATGCCCTGGAATAGGAAAATCCAGAAAATTCACAGCAAAAATTATAAGACAAGCTAGGATATTTATGGCAACTTGAGAAAGAAGAGCCTACATGCAAGCAGAGGGCAGTGACCTTGTCACACATTCTTGGACCAACAGATCATTTTATTTATGTAAGCTATCCTCGGAGAATTCTTACCCTTTAAAGGTGGCTTAGAAACATTTAAAATCAATCGATACAGTAAGGCGTAATGAATGAATAATGAATGAAGAACTATTTCATTTATGATTTGTTTCTGTAAGAAATCAATAAATAATAACAAACGTCTGGGTGTTGCCTCTATTTGTGCATTACTCAAAGGGGACAAAATAAAATGCTGGTCTGTTCAGCAAAACATCACCATTAGCTGAGGCTGCCACTTGGTCCAGCATAATTAAACACAGTTTCTCTACATTCCCAACATCCCATTTGGTCGAAAAGAACAACACACCAAACCTGGAGAAATATTCATGTCCAAATCTGCAACCTGAGCTCTTGAATCTGGAAACATTTTTTCTAAATCTTACATACAAGAGGAAAGGTTGTGATTAACGATGAAAAAATTGCCCTCCCTATAGACATATATATTCTCCCTTACACATGCTATAGAGCAGGGGTGCATTGTATAAACCAGTGGTTCTCAACCTGTGGGTCGGGACCCCATTTGGGGTCGAACGACCATTTCACGGGGGTCACCAAACAATGCAGTCCGCCATTCCCCGCCCCCTTTTCCTTAGTTGTGCTACTCCCTTTTATTCTATTGGCTTTTGAAAGCCAATAGAATAGACTCTCTTGAATAGAGTCTAATTCTATTGGCTTTCAAAAGCCAATAGGAATTGTCCAGGCTGTCTCTGCCCTGCTGAGCCCACCAAAAGTCCCATTCTGCAAACAGTGCTGCACCAGTTGAGTAGTCCTCGACTTACGACCTGTTGAGTAGTCCACGACTTACGACCGGTTGGGGGTCGCGGCATTAAAAAGGTTGAGAACCACTGGTATAAACCAAGAAGCAAAAGCTCCTTGAATTTGGACCCTTATATCTTTTCAAAGTGGCACCTGAATTATCATTTTTAATTAGAAGATTTTAAAATACATTGTGAGTAATTACATTAACTGAACATAAACTGCAATTGTAGCTACATGCAGACTAAATTAAATCAGCTTCTTTCTTGATCCTGGACATTCACTTAACAGAATAACAGAGTTGGAAGGGACCTTCGAGGTCTTCTAGTCCAACCCCCTGCTCAAGCAGGAAGCCCTATACAATTTCAGACAAATGGTTGTCCAATCTGTTCTTAAAAGCCTCCCGTTTTGGAGCACTCACAACTTCTGGAGGCAGGTTGTTACACTGATTAATTGTTCTACGTATTAGTTCTAGGTTGCTTCTTTGATTTGACCCTTCCTAGTTTTGGGACAGCCCCCAGGGTACCCCTATTTATGTACACTTGCATGAGAAGTGATGTGCCAAAAACCAGGATTGAGAATAAATTGAAGATTACCTTAAGTTCTGAAGTACAATTAACACAATTCTAAAAATCATGATTTGGTTCCATTATCTGTAAATACAGATTGGTCTAACATCAGTTTCCATATCACAAGTTTTCCTCTCAAGAAAATGTTAAAACACAGAGTATTCACTATGATATATATATTTATCCTATACAGTAGCTGCCAAGATGCTTTAGGCAGAAGAGGAAATTTTTGATAAACTACCTTTATATCAATAGAACCTACAGCCAGTATAGAAGAATTATCTAGCTAAGCCTCATTTCCTTGCAAAAAAGATGGTCTAAAATAATTTGCATGCTTTCAGCTGGTTACCCTGGAAATTTAATGAAATTTAACTAATACTTTACAAAGAAAATATGATTATATTAGCCTCAACTCCACGCATTTCTAATATAGCTACTCCAAACACAAGCCCTATGATAAACGTTCCTGAAAACCCTGTATATCCTATAATAGCAATTCCAGCCTCAGCCTGCTGTGAACTTTGCTCTCAAGTAATTATGCACCGCACATAAATTGTGGTTATTTTCAAGATTAAACAGTGCAGAGTTTGTACTTGCCCAATCTTTAGCATGGGTGCTTGAATGTTCCTTTTTGAGACTGCCTTACAGACGAGGCAGTGATTGATGTCCCCAAATTTTATTTCCATGCATTATTTCACTGATAAAGGTTGAAGAGGGAGAAAAAGAGACTACAAAATATGATGGTTGACATTTTGCTTGGAAAATAAATCCCATGCCATTGGAAACAGATATGCTTTTTTTTCTTCGGGTCACTTTAAATATCAAGATTTACATTTCATTTTGAGCTTTCCAAAGGATAGTACACAAAGTTTGCACGAAACAGGAAACTCGGAGGCAGCATGTCAATCCAATTGTGTAGAAATGGCTTTCTGTCCTGAAGCAAAACAAAACAGAAGCCAAACAATCTGATCAAACAAGCTGGTATTAGAATTTTCTGGTTGTCAAGCTCCTGACTCATTCCTACATCTACAATTTGCTTGAAAGCAAATTAACACTAACTTGTCTGCTTGTTACTGAAAGCGCTGGCTCTGTAGAATATAAAGCGTAATGATGTAGTAAAGATGTGGATGACACCACTTAATGGGGGGGGGGGAAGAGAAGCAATAAGCCACAAGGGGGAAAAAAGTAAGAAACCAAGAAAGCTGAATGGCAAAATGGTATTGTCAAGCCAGTTTTTGGATCATCAGAGGTTATCATACCCTTTTAGGTCTCTGATGGCACTGGTGCTATGGAGTTATCTGGATACTACCACCATTCTCCTAATGGACTTCCTACTAAAGCTAACATCTGAAGAATGGTAGGTGCCGAGTAGCATAAAAGAAATAATGTAGCACCTTCTATTAACTTTGGGCATTGCATTTGAAATACAGTCTCTGGTTTCATAAAATCACAATCCGAAAGATGATTTGGGAATGGAGAAGTAATGAGTCACCTGTAGGCAAAATGGGGGGCATACAAGTCTAATAAATAAATAAAAGTCAATAACTCCAATGCCGATGAGGGGTCATTTGATCCTCCTGTTGGTAGCAATATCAAGCAAGGCCCGTTTTCTCCCCAAAAGTGATCTTCGTCTCCTCAATTTAATCCTGAGCGCACAACTTTTATACTTAAGCAGAACATATAAGAAAATGCATTAATCCTTACCTTCAATCTCTCTTGGCAATGCCCACCCTCTAATATTACTCAATACTGCAGAAGAAAGAGGTAGAAGAAAGCTGATAGACACGTGATATGAGCATACCATCAACATTCTTGAATGGCATACTGCAGTGTTTCCCAAACTTGACAATTTTAAGGCATGAGGACTTCAACTCCCAGAATTCCACAGCCAGCAATGCTGGCTGTGGAATTCTGGGAGTTGAAGTCCACATGCCTTAAAATTGTCAAGTTTGGGAAACACTGGCATACTGCAATTAGTGTACAAAGAAGAGACATTTTGGAGATTTAGTACTGTAGGTTATGTACAATGCAAATTTACAAGGATTCCAAGACCCACACCGGGAGGGAATTCACAAGAGCTGCAGTTACAATCCAACTTGCAGAGGCTGTACAGAATTATTAAAAGAAACATGGACTCCTTTCCAACAGAAGGACAAATAATTTGCTATCTTATCTATGTACACCTTTGCTTGGAAGGACTGAGTCCCCAAGTAAAGATACACAAAATTGCTGCATAACAGTGAAGATTTCATACATACTGTAACTATCCAAAAGCGAGACCAACTGACAAGATGCGAAATCATGATGTGGCTCCATTGGCTTGTGACTTAACATGTCAACCCAATATACTAGACTATTTTTTATAGATTAACCTATTGTGTGACCTAGCTCACTATGGATTATTCAGTAAACCATGGCTAAGCAAATGAAGGCTTTCAGTATTACATGAATGTGGTCCTGAGTTCATTGGGGCTCTCTTCAGGAAACTTCAAACAATCCCTAAAGTAATGTAGACATTGTAGCTCCAAGCAACAGAAAAAAAAATGATCACCAGAATCAATTCAACAAATGGACCTAAAATGGAAATCATGCATCAAAATCATGTTTCTTTATGCTGTTGTTTAACCGATTCTCAACAATCAATCGTAAGTGGGAAAAACTGGACAGTCCAATATGTAAATGCTACAGTATATCCTTCAAATAAAGCAAGGAGAACAACAATGTTGGAGGGCTTCTCATTGTTCTATTTGTTGCAGCTTCAAGAATCTAGTTCAGATTACCTTAATGGCTCTCCCATATATCAGACAATTTGGCTCCTGATCTCTGCCCCTAAAATGGAACCATTATAAGGAATTGCCTATCAACATTTGGAGACTTGATTCTTTCAATTTAGATATGGGCATTAATGCCTTCAATGGCTTGCTCTTGCATCAAACAGTTTGTAAATGCATCATAAACAGTTAAATCATGTGCAAGGCTTCCCTTCCCTCCCGTTATACACAGGATATACCCAAGACTTTTTTTCCCCTGCAGAGAACATAATCTGTGGCTCCTATCTGTTTTATCCTGCACAAAATGCAACTAGGCTCAGAATTATCTTCTCTAAAAGATACCAACAAAGGTAGACTTCTCCGACAATTCACTCTTCTGCATCAGACTCCCAACCCTGAAGTAGGCCATTACGTGCTTAAAGGCAAACGTTGAGGCTGGCAATTTATATAAGCTTTAGAGTGCTCTGGAAGATTATGGAAGGCAGCCAACAATTTGTACTTCCAATATCAAATCTTCAGCTGAGGACAAATGGAGTCACGGTTCCAAAACTTTGCAACACCCAACTAGTTGAACTTCCAGTGTCTACATTTGGTTTTATTAACCATAATTTCTCTACATTTGGATTTTCCCCTCCAACAGAAAATAAGGACATACCCATTGATTTACCAATTCCAAACTGGGTAACATACCTCCCCCATCTTATTACACAACTTAGTTTTCCAGCAGAGAAGGAACACTAATAGTTGGGGGGGGGAACCTATCTTGAATAAAATACGATTAGATTGTTGCATGAAGGAATAGGGAAGAGCGAGTCGGGCCCACAGCTTTGAATCATATTCCTTTAAATCCAGAAAGGCTGAAAAAATTATTTAGCTGGGTGATTTCTAATTTGAAAGAGAGGGAAAAAAAGGCCTCCCTCCCAGGAGTAATCCAAGATAATTAAGAGAAAGCATTTCCAAAGAGTTCATCTTCCATCTCATCGTTTGACAGTAACCAGAGATAATTACTCCGTTCTACTCATCTCCCCTTTAGAGTCCCAAAGAGCCTTGCCAGCCTTTGCCGACTCAGCAGATTCCCAGCTCACAGAAACCGTCTAGCTACCATTTTAAGGGCTGATCCAGAAAACAAGCCCTGAAAACACACGCAATTCAAACCCAGACACAGGATTCATTGTGCTAGCAGTTCATCTCTCCTTTCCCGACATCCACCCCACCCCAGCCCACCCCAGCCCAATTATAATCCCGTGGGGGAAAACCCGGCGGGAAGAACTATATCAATCAGCTGTTAACCAAGGTCCGAGTTTGTAACTGCTGTTTTTCGTGCTTTCTAGTACATTCAATTTAAAAGCCCGAAGGAAACGACAATCTTTCTTATTTTAAGCAGAGGGTTGTAGGGAAGAGGAGAAAGAGAAAAATAAATGGGGGGGGGGAGTTTTTTTTTCCTCTTTGAGCAACGGAGGCTGGCTTTATTTATTTATTTTAAACCACCACCATCACCCCTCCCCGGCGCTTCGTTCACCCGATCGCAAACTTTTGAACCCCGAAGGGAAACCCTGGGATCACGGCTTACCCACCAGAACAGGCACGACACGGCACGATTCACACGACAAGCAAAAGAGGAGCAATCACACCCGCCGCCGCCCCGTCCCCGAAACAACAGCCAGTGCAATTCAGCGCAACGCTACGGAACGCTTTTGTTTTGAATCCTTACCTTGACTGGGCAGCCATAGTGAAGCTTAGCAAGCCGGGCGTCTCCTGGCCATCAGCGGACTTTCGGGCCCCTTCCCTACCCCCCGCCCCACAGAAACTTCCCGGCCATTTGCCGTAACCTCGGGCCGCCCGGGAAAGACCAACCGCGGCAGGCTCCGCTCTCGCCCTCGGCAGCTTCCCCGGGGCCAGCCGCCCACCTTGCTAGCTCAGCCCTGCGCTAATTTTGATCGACATCCGGGCACCCGAGGGCCTCCTCCAGTCCGGCTGGACGTATTGCAAGTCACAAGGGAAGGGCCAGCAGAGGAGGGGCAGGGCAGGGCAGGGCAGGGCAACCAGGGGGCGGCTTTGCTCCCCGCCTCTGCACCCGCGCAGGTAAGGCCGGCCCGGCAGTCATGCCTGAGGCCGGGGCTGGAGAGCCGCGTGCGTAAAGGCGCGCGCCAGCACCATGCCAAGGCGCGCGCCGCTGGGGAGGGGTGTCCCCCGCTCGCCAAGCGCACGGCGGCTTTCCTGCGCTGGCTGGCTGCTTTCTCCAGCCCCCCCCCGCGCAAACCCCCTCTCCCCCCCCAAGTTGGCTTGGTACAATCCGCCTCCTTAAATGGACATCGTGTGCTGTCAAAGGCCAGAGGACGGAGGATTGGCTAAAGGGGAGGACAAGCCCGGCTGCTGGACCTATCGCTGTGGGGAAAGGCGCAGGAGCATTCCCCAGAGGGCACCGAGAAAGGAAGAGCGCGGAGGCGAGAGGAAGGCGACCCGCCGATGCCTCGAGGGGCCAGCGATGCCCGACGGGCCGCGCAGTTCTCGGATGTCCCCTTAGCAAGACCGCGAGGGATTCTCTAGCTGGAGCAGGAGAGGGGCACGCGTGGTGGGCAACTGCCAAGGGGAGCAGCTATGCCAGCGGCACCGCTGAAAGATTGTTTGCACCACATCTTTGCCTTATTTAGGGCAAGAAAAACTAAATGCACAGATCTGGAATAGGTGGTACCTGGCAAAAAAGTAGTGACTGTGAGAGGGAACTTGGGAGTCCTAGTGGACAATCACTTAAATGTGAGCCAGCAATGTGTGGCAGCAGCCAAAAAAGCCAAGGCAACCCTAGGTTGCATTATCAGAGATAGAACCAAGATCACATGAAGTGTTAATATCACTGTATAACGTCTTGGTAAGACTACACTTGGAATAATATCCACATTTGGTTCCCACCATATAAAAAAGAGAGAATATAGATAAAAGCAACAAAGATGATTAGGGGACTGGAGGATAAACATATGGAGAATGTTTGCAGGAATTGGGTACATCTAATTTAATGAAAAATAGGACTGGGGGGTGTGTGTGAGACAGGATAGCAGTGTTACAATATCTCAGGGGCTGCCCCCAAAGAAGAGGGAGTCAAGCTATTCTCCAAAGCACCTGAAATCAGGCCAAGGACCAACGGATGGAAACTAATCTAAGGAGAGTAACAACCTGGAACTAAGGAGAAATTTCCTGACAGTTAAAACGATTGATCGGTGGACAACTTGCCTCCAGAAGCTATGGATGCTCTATCACTGGAGGTTTTTAA
This sequence comes from Crotalus tigris, assembly GCF_016545835.1. Classification (NCBI taxonomy): domain Eukaryota; kingdom Metazoa; phylum Chordata; class Lepidosauria; order Squamata; family Viperidae; genus Crotalus; species Crotalus tigris. The sequence goes on from NW_024097440.1 coordinate 760,655, forward strand.
GAAGAGATTGGACAACCTTGTGTCTGAAATGGTATAGGATTTCCTGCCTGAGCAGGGGGTAAGACCTCCAAAGTCCCTTCCAACTCTGTTATTCCGTTATAAGCTTGGCATGAACCCGAATCCCTGAACTGATTACTCAGGTGGCAAGTTCAAGGATTTACCAAAGCCCTTGCCCCAGCTCTGCATGTCATCCTTGTTCTGGGTTCTCCTCACAAAGGGAATTGCATCTAAGCCAGTGGTTCTCAACCTGTGGGTCGGGACCCCATTTGGGGTCGAACGACCATTTCATGGGGGTCGCCAAACAACGCAGTCCACCATTTTCCCCCCCTTTTCCTTAGCTGTGCTACTCCCTTTTATTCTATTGGCTTTCAAAAGCCAATAGGAATTGTCCAGGCTGTCTCTGCCCTGCTGAGCCCGCCAAAAGTCCCATTCTGCAAACGGTGCTGCACCAGTTGAGTAGTCCTCGACTTACGACCGGTTGAGTAGTCCTCGACTTACGACCGGTTGGGGGCCGCGGCATTAAGAAGGTTGAGAACCACTGATCTAAGCCTTTTTAGCTTGCAGGTTTTTAGTTTGCAGCTCATCCAACAGTTGATACAGTGCATCACAGAGAACTGGGTAAGCCCCTCATGTGAACATCCCATTTTCCCCTCACTGCTTTCTGCCAAATGAAGTCAGTGTATGATAAAGGAACATGTCTGTGGAGATTCTCAATCATCCAGGTCATGGTTGTCCCAAAGGTGCTTTGTCAAAAGGCAACTGGATTTTGTTTTTCTGAAGAACTGAAGAAGCTTCTTGGATGAGAAGTGAAACGTCTTCAAGGAAAAAACGAAGTCCAGTTGCCTTTTGAAAAAGCACCTTTGGGATAAAAGGAGCATATACAGAAAACACAAAAGTATTGGTGGAACGATTTGGATTATATTGAGTCCTGTTGTCGTCTTGAAGGGAAATGATGACTCTGTCTGATTGTGATTTATATTCAGTCTTACATACCATGAAAGGGGTATCATTCCTGCGTGATTGTCTGGGTCAATTAAATTTACTGATTTCCCTCCAAAATGGGCCTGCATTGATTTTCGATTACAGACTAGTTCAGGGGTAGGCAGCTTTGGCTCTTTTATGACTAATGGACTTCAACTCCCAGAATTCCTGAGCCAGTATGACTGGACTAGTTCATTGGGGGAGGGGGGGAAAGCCCACAGAAAAAGTGCAGCCCATTGATGACTCTCTCACTTAATTTGTTCGGCACTTTGCTCTACATTGGAGCAGAGCATAATTGTTATGTTTCCTCTATTCAAATATTGTTAAAGGATAGAATATTGGTTTCAAGCAAAATCTCTTTTGGATAAAGTAAAAAATAATGCCTTGGTCAGGCACCAAGTGTCGTTTTTGTTTTTGTTTTAAATCACAGCATGAAGCAAATGGTATTTTTAAACCATTTACAGGTAGTCCTCGACCTACGACCACAATTGAGCCCAGAATTTGTGTTAAGCGAGACAGTTGTTAAATGAGTTTTGCCCCATTTTATGACATTTCTTGCCACAGTGGTTAAGTGAATGAAGTTGTTTAAGTTAATAACCCAGTTGTTAAATGAATCTGGGTCTTCCCCATTCACTTTGCTTGTCAGGTGATCGTACAAGGGGATCACCTGATCCCAGGACATTGCAACCGTCATAAATAGGAGCCAGTTGCTAAGCGTCTGGATCACCTGAACGTTGGGGATGCTGCAACAGTCGTAAATGTGAAAAATGGTCATAAGTCACATTTTTTTGGTGCTGTTGTAACTTTAAATGATCACTAAATGAATGGTTGTAAATGGAGGACTATCTGTATTTAGCAGACATTCCTCCTCATTTCTGTCCCATCTTTAATTCTTACTAAAGAATTGCATGCACTGTTTTGTGAAAAGTGTGTGGCTGGCATTATAAAAATATTTACATTTTAAATTAACCGATTGACTACTTGCATATAATCAAGTAAATCTCTTTAGTTTGAGTGCGTGCATAATTGTTTTAATTCCCTACTCAGTTATGAAGTTTCTAGAAAAGCTGGAGCTAATCCCTTTATTTTATCCAAGCCGTTTCTGGGCTGTCTTGAGAATACTAGAGAAAAGAAAAAACAATGTGATTCATTATTTTATCCTGTAGTGTATTAAATATGGCTAAAATAACACTGTATCAAAGTAATATAATGTATTATGTATGCTTTATAACAATACAATAAACAAATTAAATTTCAAAATATTAACATTGATTAAACAAAATTAAAAAGAAAAATGTAGTTTTTTTAAATTTATTAATTTCTGTTTATTATATCGCTCATTTTTATTTCAACTTACTGAGGAAATATATTCTTCAAAATACAAAATGATTATTTGCACTGTACATGGACAGCTTAGGTCCAGGGAGTTTTAGATAATACATCTCCTTACTTATATTACAGCTTAGACCATTGTTTCAATGCACTAAAAATTGAAAGCAAGTTTTAAGACTTTTTAAAATAAAATTTAAAAAAACATAGGGACTTAGTTGTGCAAAAAACTGACAGATTCCCCATTTCTGGAAGTAAAAGCTGTTTTTTTAAGAGATTGATTCTGTGTTGAAAAGAAAATTAAAGGATTTTTTACATATATATATATATATATATATTTCCAAGAAGATTTTATTTCAGACAGGATTTATTTATTTGCATTAAGGTAAATTTCAAATATTGATTCTGCAGGGTCCAAAAAATAGGAAATGCTTAGCAAGAAAAAGACAGGATAGGCAGACTGCTGCACAAGTATTTTAGATTTCAGAGCAACCCTGATGGGGAGAACCTCCAATTGCACATACATGCAGCAAAGATCAAATAAAGCGTTCAAGGTAGAAGAACTGTGTGCTTACCAGCATGTTTGCTTTTATCTGGAAAAAAGGAGCTGTCAGGTTAGGGGAGAGCAAGTAACACAAGGACAAGTAGATAATCAAAAGCCCTCAACAGAGTAAACAGTGCAAAACAAAGATATAAAGTAAATCAGCCTCTCCCTCTTTCTCTCACTCTCTCACACGCACACCCGTTTAAAGCCCAAGAAAAAGGAAGAAGAAATGCAAGGGTTCCAGTGCACTTTAAAAAACTCCCAGCTTCCAAGGTCTCAGATGTGACAGGGCAAAATATAAAAGTTGAGCTATTTCTGCATCAGAAGCAGCACACACACACATACAACTCATCTGCACATTATTGGCACCGTTTTATAAAGCCTTAGTAAGACCACACTTGGAATACTGCATCCAATTTTTGGTCACCACAATATAAAAAAGATGTTGAGACTCTGGAAAGAGAGCAAAAAAAGAGCAACAAAGATGATCAGGAGACTGGAGGCTAAAACATGAAGAACGGTTTCAAGAATTGGGTATGTCTAGTTTAATAAAAAGAAGATCTAGGGATGATGATAGTAGCGTTCCAATATTTGAGGGGCTGCCACAAAGAAGAGGGGGTCAACTTATTTTTCAGGAGCAGAAGGCAAGACAAGAAACAATGGATGGAAACTAATCAAGGAGAGAAGCAACCTAGAACTAAGGAAAAATTTCCTGACAGAACAATTAACCAGTAGAACAGCTTGCCTTCAGAAGTTGTGGTTGCTCCATCAATTTTAAGAAGAGACTGGACAACTACTTGTCTGAAATTGTATAGGCAGGGGTGTCAAACTGCTGGCCTGCAGACTGGTGCCTCTCGCCAAAACCGCACCCACCCCATTGCTGGCAATGGGGGAAAAGTCACCATACACGTCATGTGACATTGCAAGTTTGACACCCCTGGTATAGGGTCTTCTGCTTGAGCAGGGGATTGGAACAGAAGACCTCCAAGGTCCCTTCTAATTCTGTTATTCTGTTATTTATTCTGCTTTTGGTTACTCTTCCCACCAGAAACCCTATTAACATCAGTTCTTCAGAAGAATTGGAGGAGCATCTAATAAAATACTGATGCAAACTTCTGCCAAGACAAGTGAAGACTCATTAATTAAGATGATAGTCTTAACCACCATTTGCATCCGAAAGAAGTTTCTCTACCGTGGAAGGTGAAAGAGTCAGCTGCCTATTGTGAATCCCAGTGCTTTAAACATGCAAATAAAGGCCTTTTCATTTTACTTTGCAAATAAATGAACTCCTACTGAGGCAGGGTTCTCCCCACCTCCATCCAAGCAACAAATAATCCAGTTCCCCAGCTAAAATTGTTCAGAGCTTCAAAATCAGGATATAAAATTTTTAGAGAAAAAGTACAATGTATCCTAGAACATCTGCTATAGATATTCATTTGTATTCAGGAGTCAGAGTTATCCTACACACTTTCATCCATCACTTTTGGAACCTTTGAAAATTTTCGGTCATCGTGAACCCTATAAATGGAGAGCTTCGCTGATAAAAAATATGCTATTTATCATCAATAAGTATTACAATGTACACTTTGTCCAAAGTCAGTCATAAGACCACTGTTCTAATTTCAAACAGTCACTAAACGAATGGTTGTTAAGTCGAGGACTATCTGTATTCACATACTTTCTATCTTTCAGTCACATTTCCAAAAGAATTGCTTCAAGAAAGGCCAATGTGTGTTCAGAGATGGTTGTGGTGAGCAGTTAGGAGGGTGTTTAGTGTGCCAGAATAGCTGAGCACAGAATTTCAGCAAGAGGCTACAAACAGGAATGTCAACATTTTTGTAAATTGTTCTTCCTCATCTACACTGCTGTAGAAATAGCCTGTTCGTGATCTACAGCACTTCATCAGTGTGTTACCGTCATTCTGGAAAGCTTAATAGTGTCATTTTCCTTGTTCTGCAACAGGGGTAGATAGATTATCTGTACTTCTAGATAAGTCAGGAATTCTGGGAGCTGAAGTCCACAAGTCATAAAAGGGCCAAGTCTGAAGACCCCTGTTCTACAACAACACATCCCTTTGCAAGCAACTGAATGTAACATATGCAGAAGCTTATGTGTTCCTGACAGCAAGAGAGGAAGCTGTGAAGAGTGTTAAATAGCTTGATTTATATGCCAGTTGAATTGAGGCAAGAATGCACAGGCAGAAAACAATTTGTTCTTCAGATTCACTGTAACCGTCAGATCTGTCTTTGTGTGATATGGATGCAGTTTAAGAAAGGTGCATGTCTAAACAGAACAGTACTCCAGAGAACGGCCTTTTTTTTTTTTTACGTTTTAAAGTTTTGGTTTTAAAATTTGAGCATGTACCTCTTGTGATCTAGGAACATTAATGTTGAACAGCCCAAATTATCAACCGTCAAGCACTTTTTAGTCAAAAGGCAGGGGATAATTTTTAACTAGCATAAAATAATTATCAATCAGTTCATAATCGTGCAAACCCACCATATTTGGCAGTATTTAATCTCAGCAAATCAAATACTTTGGCTACCTAAGGAGAAGGAAGGACTCACTGGAGAAGAGCCTAATGCTGGGAAAGATTGAGGGCAATAGAAGAAGGGGACGACAGAAAATGAGGTGGCTGGATGGAGTCACTGAAGCGGTAGGCGTGAGCTTTAATGGACTCCAGAAGATGGTAGAGGACAGGAAGACCTGGAGGAACATCCATGCGGTCGCGATGGGTCGGACACGACTTCACAACTAACAACAACAACAATCTCAGCAAGTTTAAGATAAGCAGATTTCAACGCCTAGAATTCCCCAACAATATAGGAAGTAATAAAGTTCTTTCAAAACAATGAAATCAACCACCACATCTACTCACATGTTTTTTTTTTAAAAAATCCAAGATGGGAACAATTACCTGTTAGTTCATCTCTTTGAAAAAAAATAGCCTGCTGATTTATTTAAAAAGTAAAGACTCTCCAATGATCACATGTACGCATCTATGTCATTCTCTTTACAGTATTGGACTGGTATCCTGTTGCTGAAGTCTGGTTGTAGACTGGACCAATCTAGTCCATAATTTCTGGTAGTCTCTCAACCAAATAGTATCAGAGTCCTGCTTAGTTTCCAACAACAGTCAAAGTCAACAAACTGCTGCTGAGTAATAGGCCAGGGCACTTATTACCTTAAATATGGAACTTGGGGTCTTCTTGTTACCCTTGATCATACTAGCTATAACTGGTAAGAACTGTAGTTAGCAACATCTGATAGGATATGATATACACTGTATGTCATCACTGCTATGTTTAAGTCAACCAACCTAGTTGATCTAGAACAGTGGTTCTCAACCTTTTTAATGCCGTGACCCCCAACCGGTCGTAAGTCGAGGACTACTCAACTGGTGCAGCATTGTTTGCAGAATGGGACTTTTGGCGGGCTCAGCAGGGCAGAGACAGCCTGGACAATTCCTATTGGCTTTTGAAAGCCAATAGAATTAGACTCTATTCAAGAGAGTCTATTCTATTGGCTTTCAAAAGCCAATAGAATAAAAGGGAGTAGCACAGCTAAGGAAAAGGGGGGAAAAAATGGCAGACTGCGTTGTTTGGCGACCCCTGTGAAATGGTTGTTCGACCCCAAATGGGGTCCCGACCCACAGGTTGAGAACCACTGATCTAGAAGGCTAAGCAAAGTCAGCCATTTGGAAGTCAAAAAATTTCCTGGAAGATCGCAATGGTAGGTCATTTCCATACGGCTGCTAAGTCGACTGCATTGACATATCTTAAAGCCACATTCATTTTCAAAGGGTCTTTTTAGTCTGACTTATCTAAAAATACAGATAATCCCCGACTTACAATTGAGCCCAACATTTCTGTTGCTAAGCAAAACAGTGGTTAAGTGAGTTTTGCTCCATTTTATGGCCTTTCTTGCCACAGTTCCTATCACTGCAGTTAAGTTAGTAATACAGTTGTACAGTGAATCTGGCTTCCCCATTGACTTTGTTCGTCAGAAAGTTGTAAGCGGTGCTCACATGATCCTGGGATACAAATATGAGCCATTTGCCAAGTGTCTGAATTTTGATCGCGTGACCATGGGGATGCTGCAATGGTTGTAAATGTGAAAAACAGTCATAAGCCACTTTTTTCAGTGCTGCTGTAACTTTGAACAGTCATTAAACAAATGATTGTAAGTTGAGGACCACTTGTAATACATTTGGTGTCAGGCTTAGTGAGGGTTTTTCCATTGGTTTTGCTTTTACCTGACCAACCAGAACACAAAGCAGGACTGAAAAACACCTGCTTCATCTCATGAATTTGTCTCATTATATACATTGTATTACTCTTAACATCTAATGAGTCTTAATGAATGGAATCATATAGTCTTGGTGTGACTATATACCAGGGATAGGCAACCTTGGCTCTTTTACGACTCGTGGACTTCAACTCCCAAAATTCCTGAGCCAGCATGGCTCAGCTTGGAAACTCTCCCTTTCTCCTCAGCATGGCTGGCTCAGGAATTCTGGGAGTTGAAGTCCACGAGTCATAAAAGAGCAAAGGTTGCCTACCCCTGATATATACCATCTGGGGATTCTAAAAGTTGTACAGTAATTTCAAAACCCACCCAGCTTACAATAATGACAACAATACGCCAACTTTGCTTCAAGAGTACCCAGCAAATCATAAACTTTCAGAAGACTAACAATCTTTCTCCAACAGCTACAGGAAGAAAGCAGGCACACAAACATAAACAGATCTTCAAGAAATTACTATCAATTGCTTCTGACAATTTCCCACCAAGCTGTAAAGAGTTCCAAGTATTAATGTTAACATAAACATGTAATGTTTTGTTCTTGGCATTTCTTTGGAAAAAAATGGTACCCAAAAGAGGAACTACACAAGGATAAGTAGGGGAAGTTTATAAAAAAGAAAGTTTAAAAATACACAGGGAGAAAAACTAGAAAAAATAGAGGGGAAATGAGAAGCAAGTAGAGTTTTAGATTAAAACCTTACCTGTTTTTGTTGCTTGTGTTTGTGGAAGTCATCTCGAGAATTCTGTGCAAATCAGATCATCTTGAAAAGAAGAAATAAATATCAGCCATCAACTGATAATGCGCTTTTCTGAAGAAGATCATCCTATTTATATACTGCTTTTAAATTACAATGTCATTTCTCCTATCTAACTTAACTATTTTCAAGAGCAATGATCTGGGAGGAGTTAACAGTATCTATACATTGCAGATCTTTTGAATTATTTCTTTTTCATATTGAAAGATTTTTGAGGAAAGCTTTAAGGAGGAATTTAATAATCTGAAAAGCTGTGTCCTTTACAGTGACAATGAAACTTAGTTTAGAATAGATCAAATAATCTAATACTCCCACATAGTGCAAGATGAAACGCTCAAATCCCTATCTGGATAATAAAGCTCATTTGGATCAATATTTACTCCACAAAAAGACCATGTTTTCTTCCAAATAAATACCTGCAGGAAAGGGTCTCTAGAAACATAAAAATGGGGAATAACTTGCTGAAAAGGCTAGTTGCTCTTGAAGGTTACTTGTGGCTTTGTAGCTGAAGAAACTGCTTATGCAATGTGTTTTAACTGTAAGAACTCTTAAGAACTTTTCCTGGTTCTGTTATCTCTCCTTTTTGCTTTCCATGTGTCCATTTTGCCCTCTTTCATCTTGCCCTTCCCTTTTAACCCCATCTCCAACCTAATTTTTTTTCTTTTGTTTTTGCTGGAAGTGAAGGGGGGAATTTCTGATAAGTTGTACTTGTCACCGTGTGTAAGAGTGTACATTTCCATGAGGGAGAAAACAGTTAATATATGCAGATGATCAGTTATTTCAATTGAGAAACATCATTTTATGTGCAATTAAATGCACACATATGCAGGTATGTAGCCCTTGTCTGTTGTACAAATCTGGACTATTATTAAGTAATAGCACAAAAATCCTGAAAGCCCTTTATCACTATATAATGGTGTTTGGATTTTTGCAGCCCAGAGGCGTGAGCATTAATAATGTTCTTAAGCACTGTCAGAAATTAAAATAGGAGTTGTACTCTTGGATATTTTCTGGGATTATATTCTCCTGCCTGTGGCCATCCAAGTGGTTGAGAATGCAGTTTGGATACGGATTTTTGCAGCCCAAATACAATAGACTTATCTTTTTTGGATTGTGGCTTGTGACAAACAAACAAATATACACATATGCACTGATAGGTATAACAAAAAATGTAACACATGCAAATATTTATTGGTATGGCTGTTCCCAGTTGGAAATTCTAACAGTTGTACTATTAGGGTATATTTGTGTCTGGTTCCAGTGCAGGGGGTAAACCTAAGTTTTGAAAGCTGGATATTGCCTAAGGTACATAGATGCATATACATACTCATTGGTAAAACTGTACATAGAACACCATAGACAGACCAAAAAAATAAATACATGGATTATAGAAAAAAATAAATTGAAATATAGGTAGTCCTTGACTTACAACCCCAACTGAACCCAAAATTTATACTGCTAAGCAAGACAGTTAAATGAGTTTTGCCCCATTTTACAACCTTTACCTTGCCACAGTTGTTAAATGAATCACTGCAGTTGTTAATAACATGGTTGTTAAGTGAACCTGGCTTCCTCACCGACTTTGCTCATCAGAAGATCACAAAAGGTGATCACATGACCCTGGGACACTGCAACCGTCATAAATATGAGCTACTTGCCAAGCGTCTGAATTTTGATCACGTGGCTATGGAGATGCTGCAACGGTCATAAGTGTGAAAAATGGTCATGTCACTTTCTTCAGTGCTACTGTAACTTTGAATGGTCACTAAATTCTCATATTTTGGACATATTATATGAATACTCATCTCCTATGAGAAGTCCATAATACTAAGAGAGGTGAAAGGAAAGAGAAGACAACGAGAAACAATGTCCAGATGGATGGACCAGCTCTGATGATGTTACCTAGTTTGAGTAATGAAACATCTGCAAGAAAACAACCAAGCTCAGAGAGCACCAAGGATCCTTCATGGCAACTCCTGAGTTACACATATTATTGGGTAGATTGAGTTGCAGCGATGATGAGTGGACAGGTAGAAGATCTGAGTCAACATTAACTTGATAACACATCACCAATTCATATACTATATATGGGGGGGGAGGGGAGGGGATTGGCTTAAATTCAGAACTGAAAGGTATATGCCGATTTAAGCTATAAATGCCAATCTATTTACAAGTTGATTAAAAATATCAGAAGAAAATGGAACGCAGAGGAAGAATCCAAGTAAATATTAGCAAAACAAACAGTGGGAACTCCAGACCTGTTGTTCCTTCCCCAGAAGCATAAATGGACTTTTTTTCCACCCATCCTCCAGTATGCGTGCCATTTACTATCTCACAGTCATCTTCAGCACTTTAAGAATGCCAAAATGCCAGAGGCTTCCTCTAAGCATAGCATAGGAAGATTGTTCTTTTTCAAGTGGTTTTCTGAAAACCCAGCATTGCCTTCCCCAGTAGCAGTCAAGTCTAGAATGTTTATTGTTGCTCAAAATACTTACAAAGTAGATATATAATAGTTAAACCCTTGAAAAACCCTATAAGCTCCTTCCTTTCTTCCTTCCCTCTTCCCCTCCCTCCCTTCCAAAAAGCATGTAGGAAAAATGACAGCAGCTATAATTTCTGAAAATTCGGTGAAAAGCCTAACATAGACATGAAGAAGTAGGATCTTGTCTTTTATGTGTATGAGAGCTGGCCCATATAGGCTAGTTAGCCAATGGAGGCTAAAGTTAAGAATATCTGCTGGAGAAGAGGATTTCCTAATAGAGGAAACATTTGTTTCAAGAACTGTTAAGGCAGAAACAGACAGCAGACCACCTGGACCAGGCTGAAAATGTCTTTTGCAACCAGTTTTCTAAGTCCAAAAATTAGAAAACAGAAAACTGGTGAATTAAGAATGGTTAGCGTGAACGTGCTTTTCTAGAAGAAAAGGGCAATGTATAATTTATGCAGAACTTTTTATTAAGAAAGAATGCAGTTGGTTTGAGTATGGAGCAATGTTCATTTTAACAACAGAGGTGTGCAAGATTTCACTTTCTGTCTGGACAAGGCTGCCAACCAGTTGTTATCTATGTCCTTATCTCTTGTGGGTTGCCAATCATCAGCCAGGTTTCACAGGATGCTTACATGTACCAACTAGCAAGTGATGGTTTTACCAAATCACTTGCAGGTTGTCAGGCTCAGAAATTTGTGCTGAGTGAAATCACGCCCAGCATGATTGGTGTGCTGAGATGGAGTCTGTAGCTCCAGTTTTTGGAACAAGAAAAACAGGAAAAACAAAACCTGGGAAAATGTAACTACAGTATAGGAGCGTTTCTCTGCCACAAAGGTTCATGAAAAATCCTGTTCCATGTTTTTCTCCCCACCAGTGTTATCTTTGTTTGAAAGGAAAATATTTAGACTCATGCAGTTTTCACTTGAAATGTAGTCTGAAGCAAATTCTGAACAGAAGCCAAAATGCTGAATCTATTTTAAGGTAGGCTCTGCTGAAAACGTGCAATTTAACTAAGGCCATTGGTTTGGGGACCTGTCAAGGCCCCTGCAGATGTTCCAACTCAACTATAATGTTCTGTCAGGGGAAGCTATAACAATTATGCCTGATCAATATTTATATTAACTTTATTAAATATTTGTGTTAATGCATTAAATTATATTAAATATCGTTCTGGCTTTTCTCCATCCATTTATTTTATCCTGGTTCCATTCATTTTTTGATGTGAAGCCTTCAGATTTTTTTTTTTTTTTTTTTTTTTTTTTTTATTAAAAGTTTTATAAATTTTACAAAAAAAAACAAGAACAATACAGAACAAAAAACAACATATACAAAAGAAAAAAAAATTAAACAATACATATAAAAAAAACCCCCACCCCACACCCCTCCCAAAAACCCTCCCTTCCCCCCCCCTGAGCTTCCCAGAGCAGAATATAGGCTTAAGAAATAATAATAATAAAAAAAAAAAAATAAAAAATTAAATTAAAAACTTTATATTTATATATATAAAAAAGATATCTATAATATATATAAAAATAAAACTTATGAAAAAGCTATATAATATTTTTGTATACCCAATCTAAATTGTATAAATTTTATCCATTTGTCCCAGATAGCAAAAAACTTCTCTTGCGTTTGTTGCTTTAAGAAAGCCGAAATCTTTGCCATTTCTGCCAGATAAGCTACTTTAAAAAACCATTCCTGCAATGTAGGCAAAGATTCCTTCTTCCAATATTGTCCAATTAACAGCCTCGCGGCTGTGATCAAGTTTAACATCAATACAACCTCCTTTGTATCACAATCTGTAACAATACCTAACAAAAATAATTGCGGAGTAAATTTTACCCTCCTTCTAAAAATTCTCTGGATATTCCACCATATTTTGATCCAAAATGCTTTTATCTCTCTACATGACCACCAAATATGATAATAGGAAGCCTCCTTATAACCACATCTCCAACATTTAGGTTGCACGTCAGGGTACATGTAAGACATTTTTTGTGGATCAAGGTGCCATCTATAAAACATTTTATAAAAATTCTCCCTTAGATTCTGTGCTTGAGTAAATTTGACATTTCTCACCCAAATAGTTTCCCAGGTGTCCAATGAAACTGGCTCACCAAAGTTCTGCGCCCATCTAATCATACAATCTTTAATTAGTTCCGTTTCTGAGTCCAATTCAACTAAAACCCCATAAATTCTCTTAATGTGGGTTTGTCTTTGATCCTTCAGTTGCTTAATAAGATTTTCATCTTCTCTAAGAAAACCCACCTTACAATCCATCTTCCATCTATCTAGTAGTTGCCTATATTGGAACCAAGAATAAGTAAAATTTTCTTGTGCTAATTCTTCCCGTGATTTTAATTGCCAGTTTTGTCCATCCCATTTAAGTAACTGTCTGTAAGACACCATATCCATTTTAACCCCTCTTTTTATTCCTTCTATCGCATGCCAAGGTATAGCCCATAATGGTACTTTAAAATCACTTTTATAATATTTTCTCCAAATCCTAAGTAAAGAAATTCTTAAAATATGAGATTTAAAAGCCCAATCTATTTTTTTATTAAATATTAAATAGGCATGCCACCCATAAAGTAAATCCCATCCCTCTAGATAAAGTATCTCAGAATTTGTCAAATTTACCCAGTCACTAATTAATGTTAAAACCACCGCATCATAATATAATTTCAAATTTGGTACCTTGAGTCCGCCCCTCTCACGGAAGTCTTGCATAATTTTGAACTTAACCCTTGGTTTTTTCCCTGCCCAAATAAATTTATTGAGACCCTTCTGCCACTCATTTAAATTAATCTCATTTTTCAAAATTGGTAACATTTGAGTGAAGCCTTCAGATTTGTTACTCAAACAATATCTGATGTGATTTTGGCCAGAAAAACACAAACCTCTTGTCAGTTTATATTTTGGGTTAAACATTTTGAGTATTGATGCCAGGGTAGGATATGTATATATAATCCAAAGCTTGCTCATCTTTATTAATTAAGATGAGCTGAATATATAATTACTGTAATAACTATCTTCTTTACTTCCAGCATATTCATTAAATGCAGACACTATTTTTAATGTTTTTAATTTCTCTGTTTCACAATCTTTAGATCTGTAGTTATCATTAATTAATGTATTGAATTTATATGGCTGCCCAATTCACAAGAGTGATTTTGCGACTTACAATTTGAGGTAGCATTAACACAGGGTAACATAAATGTAGACCTTCAGAATATGAAAACTGCAGAATAGTGAAATAACATAAATAACAATTACAGAAGTGACTAAAGCTTTCAACACATATCTCATTCAAGGGTTTTACACCCTGCATATGCTCATCCCTTTGTTTGGTTCAATAGTTGAGAAAGAACAAAGTCTTTGCAGCCCTGCAGAAATTTGTCTAAATTTCGGGGGAATTTTGTTCCATAGGGCGGGGGCTACATTAGATGTATCCTTGGGTCCCACTAGGTGACATTAATTCATGTATAGAGGATTGATTCAAGAATAGAGGAGACATGGAATAAGGAATTGGAATGCCCCATTGGAATATTTATATATATATTGATGGAAATTTAGTTCAGAAACTCTAGATCACATTTCTATATGCAGGGAGTCCTCAATATATGATCACAATTGAGGCCAAAATTTCTGTAGCTAAGCAAGGCAGTTGTTGAGTGAATGTTGCCCCATTTTACGACCTTTCTTGCCACAGTTGCTAAGTGAATCACTGCAGTTAAGTTAGTAACACGGTTGTTAAGTGAATCTGGCTTCCCCCATTGACTTAGCTTGTCAGAAGGTTGCAAAAGGGGATCACAAGATCTCAGGACACTGCGACCGTCATAAATATGAGTCAGATGTCAAGTGTCTGAATTTTGATCGCATTGACCAAGGGGATGCTGCAATAGTAGTAAGTGTGGAAAATGGTTATAAGTCACTTTTCTAGTGCCGTTGTAACTTCTAAAGGTCACTAAACAAATGATTGTAAGTTGAGGACTATCTGTATGTAAAATTATAGCATATATGGAGGGACAAAATAGTGAGGTCTTTTCAAAAAGAAATTCCCAATTTAGCTAATTAATTTAGATGTGGCATTCAAAATGCAAGGCAGCCATTCATGTGTTATTCAGTACTATCTCTCCTTTTGACATAAATTGTTTCCCATTTATTTTGTTCTGCAAAATTCATGGGGTTTTTTTGTATATGTGGATGTTATCCTGAATTAAATGCCGTTTGAAAACTAATGGGACGATAGAAATTCATATTACAGCACATGTTAAATGTAGGTGCTTAAATTTTCATCTGTAGAAATTATTAAATAATTGTAAGCTAATCATTTAATTCTATAAAATAAATAAGTAGATAAAACTGGTTCTTAGTACAAAAGCCATGTGCTTCCTTTTTTTTTACTATGATCAAAATGCTGCAATACTTTCATTTGACTTTGTTTTAATGCATGCTTCATCCACATTTTTTTTTTAACTTTCTTTTATATTCTACTCCTTGCAAATGACAGTAAGACAAAGTATCCAGCACAGATTAGAATGAGGTTTTTTAATGACACTGAGGAAAGGAGCTGTTCTTAAAAACAAGCATTGTTTTTCAAAGCTTTATCCAGGCATGTCAAATACAGCAGTCCAGCTGCATAACACTATTTTGTGAAATCTCAATCTCTCTCGCTCTGTCTCTAACTGTACTTGGATATATTTGCTGCAGATCCAGTGATTAATGGATGGCTTGGGCTCCATGGAGTCAATAGACTGACGGAATATAGCAATTGCAAAATTCATCACTATATGATATCTTTATTAAAATCAGCCAAAATATACAAAGGGGTGTGCCACTTTCTGAGTTCTGTCAAATTCCTCATTAACCCCGGTTTCAGTAACTCAGAAACTTGCATAGCCTTCTGGGTGGTTGCAGTTGGCCTAAAGGAATTGCTAAGAATTCTGGTTTTGGTTTTCCATGAAAAGTTCGCAATAGTGGCAAATATCTGTAGCTCGGGTGTAGGATGAGGGTAAAGGTTCACGCTCTGAGCTTGTGGTTGGTTTCCGAATGGAAGCCTGGCCCTCCAAGCCAGGCAATTCCATCAACAGACACATTGACCAACAACTGGCCTCCGAACCCCTCAGAATCCAAATCAACCACCCAGCCAACCAGAGATGGCACTGACCCTCAACCAACCCACGCAGGCCCCCTCCCAGCAGTTCACCTCCCAATGACCCTGATCTGGTATAACCTCCCTATCATAAAACTCATCACAAGACCCTCATTGATGGCTCACACCTGACCCATCATAAGACCCATCACAGACCCTCACTCGACACACCCACACCAGAAGCCCTTATAAACAGAAGAACACTGACACTGACATCCCCTAAACTACGCTGGAGATGTTACCCAGCCTGGTAATGAAAGATTCGGAAACCAACCCACAAGCTTGGAGAACGAACCTCCACCCTCAACTAACAGAGTTGTTTAGCTTTGGCAGAAAACTTTTAAGTATAACTCCCAAGGAACACAGTAATAAATAGGAATCAAGGCGAAGAGCTTGAGTGCAAGACTGATGAAGAAGAGACCACACAGTATGATTTTCCAGAGATGCCTTTTGTTCAGACAAAAGTTGCTAAACAAAACAAGAAATGCAATCACGAACAACGTCACATGGAAACTACCTCTATCTTATTACCTCACTCATTTAATCATTATTTAATTATTGACTTCTGCATTTCAAATTCATTTCAAGACCATCTGCAACCATATTATTACCATCACACCATTTCACTTTCAATATGCTGATGCAATTCTCCAAATATGTCAAAATCCAACCCTCTACACAGCAGCATTTCTCAACCATCAGACTTCAACTCAGAATTCTCCAGCCACCATGGCTGGGTAGGGAATTCTGGGAATTGAAGTCCAGACATCTTAAAGTTGCCCAGGTTACGAACACTGCTCTACAGTATCAGGAGTGCATATTTTGGGATCTGCCAGTCCCTATATGGTTGCCCAACTGTTGGGAAGAGTCGTTTTATTTCTGCTTATTTCTCCTTTTGGGCCTATTTTTTTTGGCCTCACCAAAACAAACTGCCCCACCCATTTTAGGGAATGTAACCTCCAGGGTTGGCCTCATATGAATATCTTTGAGCTTCATAATTGCAATACTGTAGTGTTTCCCTCTTCTTTCTCTGCACTATATCTACACAGATTTAATGGAGTGAGTCTTTTTTTTAAAAATTGTACATAATAAGGAAAGCAGTTTAAGAAATATAATTCGACATAATGTCTCCCAAGGTTCTGCAGTCTATTTTGCATTGCGGCTGAAAGAAGGGCTTGACTATGCATCCTTGCTACACAATTGTGGACGTGTACACAACAACTATCCGCTTATTCCTCAGTGAGTCCTTCATGTCTATTGCACTAAAAAGAGGAACTAATCACCACATCCCAATCTAAGTGCATCCAGAGCAACCACATATGGCATAATAAAGCAATTTTTTTCCTGGGAGAAAAGAACTGTCTTTTAGTTTAAGAAAATTTAAGCATGTGGATTTTGCTTTAAACTGAAGAACTGAATGAACTGAACAAGCTTCTTGGATGCCAAGCAAAACATTTTCAAAGGAAAAGAAAAACCAAGAAAGTCTAGTTGCCTTTTGGAAAAGCACCTTTGGGGGCAACCATGACCTGGATGACTGAGAATCTCCACAGACGTTTTTTTTTTTTTTTAAACCAATTTGAATTTAGAGCACATATTGTTGGGCACATAACCTAAGCATGCAAAAACCGAAGCTAGTGGATCGCATCTACATTGAGAGAGAATGACACACAACACAGAAAACGGGACTTTGAAAACAATCAAAGTAACCAATTTTTTTTTTAAAAAAGAAAGTTAAGAATGAAGAAACACTTTAAACAAAACTTGTCAACAAATCCCGGGCATGTTCCTCTCGCCATTCATGCTGGACTCAGCCAAGCAAACACGAACCAACGTCACGCACGCCCTGCATAAATAATAATGCGAAATCCAGGAGCGCACACACACACGCACACACACACGCACACATACAGAGGCACACACACACACACACACACACACACACACACGCTCCTCGCAAAGACTTCAAAAACCTCCATCTATCCCACGCAAAGAGATCTGCATACAAACGCCCGGCGCATCGTCGCTTGCTTAACTTTCAAAAGCCAGGAATCCCAGGATTAGCAAAGAAAAGGGAAAAACGCCAGAAAAGTTGGAACCAACAGGGAAGGGGGGGGGGGGGAAGCCAGACCTTTTATAAACCCAAATCCTCTTCTCTTCCCCCCCCCTTTTTCTCCCCTCCAGGAATGGAATCTTCGTTCTCTGCAAGCCAGAAATAGAAGCTTTCTTATTTTTAGTAGCAATAGTTTTCATTTTTGCTGAGAATTTATTCAGGGATGAGAGGGGTGGGGTGGGGGAGGTCTCTCACCTTGGCTAAATCCATGCAGTTCCCATCGGGAGGCGTTATGACTAAATAACGGGGTGCCCGGAGCCTCCTCCCCACCCCTCAAGCCAGCCGAGGCAGGTGAGGTGGGCGGGGAGAAGAAACAAAGTTATAGAAGAGTATTTGACGTCGGTCCCGTCCGCTTGCTGGCTCTCCCTCTCCAGCCAGGGGGCTGTTACGGGAGCAGCAGCTGGAACTTGGTCACGTGGGGAGAGGCAGGCCCAGCGCTGTCGGGATTGGCCCGCCCAAGCCGACAACCAGGGAGCAAATCCCGACAGGTTCTGGTCCCGCCCACCTAGGCATTGACCTACAACATCGACGAGCCCTTCGGCAAGCTGTCGAAGCATCTCCGGAAAATGCCGAAGAGTTGGGTTTGGTCGAGGCGTAAAAGGGATGTTGGGGTAAAGCCGAGTTGTGGGCGTACTATTCTCAAGCACCGGGGAATGCCTTGGGAATATTACACCCAAGATAGGAAAGCTTCCGTGATTTTATAAATGCAGCTTTTTTAAAATTTTACAATGCAGTTATTTTTATCATGCCAATTACTTACAGATATATAACATCGTTAAGATGATCAAGGTGATCATCTTCTCTGTCTGAAAGAACCAGGCAGTATGCAAGAAGAAAGACCACTTTCTGGGGACTGTTCAGACGTTTTACCAGAAAAGGTCCCTTCCAACTCTATTATTATTGTTAGTATTGATCATCGCACAGTCAGCCAGATGTTCAGACTGGATTTGGCATTTTTGTCTACCTATTGAGTCCTTACCCAGGACCTGGGATAGGCAGATGTGGATGTTTGATGGTATTACAGATATCGTCGCAGGATGGAAGCAGTTCCTAATAAGGCCGCCTTTTGCAATTGACTAATAGCAAATTTATCAATGCCAATGGTATTCAAGTGGTGCTCCAGTTGTTTTGGGATTGCACCCAAGGCACCCATTACTATTGGTACTACCCTTACTTGCCTTTGCCACATTCGTTCTGTTTTTATTTATAAATCTTTGTATTTTGTTATCTTCTCCAGTTCTTTTTCTTCTGTCCTGCTGTCTCCAGGCACTGCCACATCCACTATACAGACTTTTTGTCTTATTGGCAATTGTTAAGTCCGGGGTGCTATGTGATGGAAAAGATCCCTTCCAACTCAATTATTATTATTATTATTATTATTATTATTATTAGTATTAGTAGTAGTAGTAGTAGTAGTAGTAGTAGTAGTATTGTTAGTATTGTTGTTGTTATTTATTAGAGGATTGTGAATTCATAAGCACTGGCTCATTTTCAGGTAGAGCAGTGGTTCCTATATTTTTTGCCGTCACACCTCCCTTTAGATAGAAGAATCTTAATGTCCCCTAAAAATGCAAACACCAAAAGGAACAGTGAAAACAATAAAATGAAACTTTGTTGAACCTGAAGGGCCAATATCCTGCAATGCATTTTCTTGTAGCTATAATTTTGAATATTACTTAGTTGATTTTAATTGTTTTAGATATTTTTGTTGTAATTTCAGATGTTATATTTAATATAATCTTGGTGTTTATATTATAATTTAATATAGGCTGTATCCTGGATCTCACATATATTAGGTTGCTTTTCAAATATATTTTGTTTTAAATATTATTTTGTTTATTATCTATACCTGTCTACCACTGCAATAAAATGAAATTGAAACAATGCAATGAAATGTTTAATCAAGGTATTGAAAAAATTGAAAGGGCAAAATTTGTCCCTTTTCTACCACCAAGTTACTCACTTGAAGCTGGCATTTGGGGAAAAGTGAATTTACTGAAACAGTGAACAACTAAAATGTTCTTCACAACTCCTCTGGTCTCTGTTTCTACTTATCCACCTCACACTTTATTCTTATTTTTTAATTTATTATTAGACTTCTATGCCACCCATCTTACTGAGATGATGCCAGGCGAGAACCTAAGAGACACTGTGGAACCCTGAAGGTAGGACTATGAGTTGCATATATATATAAGTAACACCTCTCTGTATTCCTTTGAGCTATAATTTCTCATCTTTGCTACGTGTCAAGCCTGCATAATTTTAGCATCTTGTCTGAGCACAATTCGTGATGAGACAGTTGCTGGAATTGGGTATGTCTAGTTTAATGAAGAGAAGGACGAGGGGGGACATGATAGCAGTGTTCCAATATCTCAGAGGCTGCCACAAAGAAGAGGGAGTCAAGCTATTCTCCAAGGCGCCTGAAGGCAGGACAAGAAGCAACGGGTGGAAGCTAACCAAAGAGAGAAGCAACCTAGAACTAAGGAGAAACTTCCTGACAGTTAGAACAATTAACCAGTGGAACAACCTGCCCCCAGAAGCGGTGAATGCACAACACTGGACGTTTTTAAGAAGAAACTGGACAGCCTATACCAGAAATGGTATAGGGTTTCTGCCTGAGCAGAGGGTTGGACTAGATGACCTCCAAGGTCCCTTCCAACTTTATTATTATTATTATTGTTATTGTTATTATATAAAAACCATTGTTCTTACTAAGTAGCATTACATTAAAAAGACTTAAAATTCAACCAATTACATTTTCTATCTTGAAAGAATATTCTATCCCTGTAAAAATGTACAAGGCTTAATATTATTTTTGCCATTTCACCCCGGGCTTTTCATAAAGAGGAGTATGGAAAAATGGGAGCTAGGAAGGAAGGCTGAGAAGGGAACAGCTGTTGCCCAGGGACAGATTTTCCCAAACTGATCGCGATACCAAAACAAACTAACCTTGGGTGAAATCATAATCTATTGGTTTACAAGAAAGGCAAACTGATATTTCAAAGCTTTTGCTATCGAAAACTTTTTTTGGGGGGGAGAAATCCTTTTCTCCACACCAACCTCACAGTATATAAAAAAAAATCCACAGGAGAATCAGGAAGAAAGGAAGACAGGTATGCAAATTAATTACATCAGAGAAAGATAGTTTTAAGATCAAATATGTAAAATGAATAGATTAATTTCATTGTTGCAAGTTTTCAGCCATTTTCGTTTAGTCATGATTTATGATTTAGTATAATGGCTTAAGCAAACATGGTTTAAAGCAAACCATGGCTCCTGCAATGTGTAAGTCCAATTAGTGTAAAGTTAAAAAAAGGTAAACATGGAAGCTCTGTGGGTTGCAAGAAGAGATGCTGATTTGCAGTTCAGCTGTGGATACGGAGGTGACTTTGCACTCCTAATCTTGAAGGCTGAAGCCCAGAGTCTAGCACAATGGGGACATTGAAAGTCCATTCTTGTAATAACTGTGGATGTTAGTCTGTGACACTGATGCCATTCATGGTTTTGGTGGTGCCTGTCTTCAAAGCTGGTGGAGGCATCAAAGCACAGAGCTTTCCAGTGGGTTCCGTCAGCAGCTGCAAGCATGAAGTTCCCTTGGTTGGATGTCACAGTGGTATAGAGTTTCTTTCACAGTGTTTTAGTAGTGCTTGCAGAGTCAACCTCTAGGTCTCTTCCCAGACTCCAGTACACTATACAACAGGGGTCTTCAAACTTGGCCCTTTTATGACCTGTGGACTTCAACTCCCAGAATTCCTCAGCCAGTGACACTGGCTGAGAAATTCTGGGAGTTGAAGTCCACAAGTCATAAAAGGGCCAAGTTTGAAGACCCCTGCTATAGAACAACTGGCAAGGCATACAGAGATCCTTCATTCTGATGACATGTCCCATCTATCTCATCTGGGCTCTAATAAATCAGGGACTCAATGCTGGTGGGTTCTCATGATCGAAG
This sequence comes from Crotalus tigris, assembly GCF_016545835.1. Taxonomy (NCBI): domain Eukaryota; kingdom Metazoa; phylum Chordata; class Lepidosauria; order Squamata; family Viperidae; genus Crotalus; species Crotalus tigris. Next base: position 782,271 of record NW_024097440.1, read on the forward strand.
ACCTCCATGTTGGATACATAGCCTTGTAGTCATGAGGCAAATGAGCTTTTTAAGACAGCCTTCCCAATCAGTATACTGTCTTTCACTTCCTATAGTCCTTTGCCATCACATAATTGTGACAGTTAGAAATGATCAGGATTGAAAAAAATTGTTCTTATATGTGTGACATAAAAAGCTGCAGAGGTTGTAACAGTAAACTTGTGTGATCCAATAATTGACTTCCCGCTGCACACAATTTAAATATGGTTTGAGGAGTCGCAGTTTTGCAGCTCCATATTGACTAAGCCATAAAACCTTGATTTACAGACTATATGGGCTGAGTTTCCATAAACCATGAACTCAAAAGCAAACCAACAAACAAAACCTCATGGTTTAGCCTGGTGTGCGAACTGGATCAATATCTTAGTCACAACAGGGCTGGTGGTAAAGGAAGTGTAGGAACATTTAAGCCTCACTTCATGGTTGGCTCCTAGCCCTTTAGAGGTGTGATGTTCCCATGTTTCCTCCACAATCTCCCAAAATTTCTGGTAAGAAGATCATTTCCCCCCCCCCCCAAAGTTTGCTTTTATAAATCTCCAGTGAATCAGCTCAAAGAATATTTCTGGTTGCTTCCTATTATTCTATTGTTGCTTATTTATGCTACTCTTTTAACAAGGAATATCTTTGTTGGTCATCCTAGCATAGAAAATAGAATAATACGGTTGGAAGGGACCTTGGAGGGCTTCTAGTTCAACCCCCTGCTAAAGTAGAAGGCCCCATCATTCCAGAAAAATGGCTGTCCAGTCTCTTCTTGAAAACCTCCCACCATTTCTGAAGGCAAGCCATTCCACTGATTAATTATTCTCACTGTCAGGAAATTTCTCCTTAGTTCTAGCAAATGTGGATTACTGTCAATCTTCAATTAGAATAGATTTAGACCAGAAAATTTTTACTATTTCCTTAACAGAGTGACAACTAGGCAGGATTTGAAAAAAAAAATAAAAAATAAAACACACCTTCAATACTGTTCAAAATATTTACAAAGGAGGTTATATTGATGTTAAATTTGATTACAGCTGCGAGGCTGTTAGTAGGACAATATTGGAAGAAGGAATCTTTGCCTGCACTGCAGGAATGGTTTCTTAAAGTGTCTTATTTGGCGGAAATGGCAAAGATTTCGGCTTTTTTAAAGGAACAAACGCAAGAGAATTTTCTTGCTGTTTAGGATAAGTGGATAAAATTTATACAATTTAAACTGGATATAAAAAAATATTATATAGCCTTTTCATAATCTTCATTTTTATATATATACATATATGTTTTAATGTTATATTTTCTTTTTTTATAAACATAATTTTTAATTGTTTTTTAATTAAGCCTATATTCTGCTCTGGGAAGCTCTGGGGGGGGGGAAGGGGGGGTGTTTGGGTGGGGGTTGGGGAAGGGGGGTTTTGTTGTGTAATGTTTAGTTTTTTCTTTGTATATGTTGTTTTTTGTTTTGTATTGTTTTGTTCTTTTTGTAAAACTTATAAAACTTTTTTAATAAAAAAAATACTATTCAAAATATTCATAGCTTCAAGGACATCCAGTTTTGTTAAAAGAAAGAGGGATGACCTTATTTTTATTCGGTTTTCACCCAAATAAAAGATCTGTGTTTGGACGAAGAATGGAAATGGTTTTGATTTCAAACAGCTGGGATTTATATTTCCCTAAACAAGGAATTTAATAAACTTGTTTGTTTATTCTTCACCGCAAGCTTTGGCAAGATCCCTAGAGCAACTTAAACCCACTCCACACCTCAGGAGTCTTTAAACATTTGTTGTTTTGAAAATCCTTTTCATTGGCTCTGGGAATGTTGTGGTTAATCATTCTGGAGAATTGCTGTCAATCAAAAGTACAGAAAATCAGATGGAGCCCGCAAGTCTTCAGAGATCCAGTTTGGTCTAGGGATGAAGGTTCTGGCCTACAAACCAGGAGACTGTGAGTTCTACTACTACCACCGTAGGCATGAAAACTGGTTGGGTGACCTTGAGCTAGGGCAGGGGTAGATAACCTTGGCTCTTTTATGACTCATGGACTTCAGCTCCCAGAATTCCTGAGCCAGCATGGCTCAGCTTGGAAACTCTCCCTTTCCCCTCAGCATGGCTGGCTCAGGAATTCTGGGAGTTGAAGTCCACAAGTCATAAAAGAGCCAAGGTTGCCTACCACAGAGCTAGGGATTCTTTCTTAGCCCAACTCACCACACAGGGTTGTTGTTGTGGAGAAAATAGAAGAAAAGAGTATTATTTATACTTGCCACCTTGAGTTATTTATAAAAATAATAATGGTGGGATAAAAATCAAATTGAATCAAACCTTGCTGCTACAGTACTTGAGAAATTGTGAAGTCTTTTCTCATCTCCCCCAACAATGCAACTTCTTATAGATACATCAAGTCTCTTTCTTCTCTTCCTGCGGTCTCTTTTTCGGACTTCTAGTCATCCTGTCTGATGGGGAGTTGCAAATTGTTGTACATTTTTTTAAATGTCAAATGGCTTAGCTGTTAATAAATAGATGACCTATTTCAAGTTTTCAAGGGACGAGCCTTCTTGCAAATCAAAAAATCACTTCAAAAAGAAAACTCCCAGTTTCTTTTTTTTACCCTGATTGTGATCTTCAAGTGAAATCAAAACCACCACTTTATACAATTCTGACATTTTCTTCTTCCAAGTTTAACTTTTTGCTTTTGGCAGCTTTATTTCTCGGCACTCAACGAAGAAGATAAGCTTGAGGTAGCAATACTTTTGAGACGTGTCGACTGTGGAATCCATAATTGGACGCAGGGTGCTCCCTCAGCTTAATAAAGTTAGTCAAGTATGTCTTTCCTTTGGAATTTCGCTTTGCCTTTCCAGCTGCTTTGGCCAATGCCGTTCCTTTGCTAGAATAACACTGAAAACTAAATAAACCCAGTTCTTGGCTGGCTTAAAGATTTGGCTGGCAAGGTTGAAAGGGAGGCATCTGGTGAACATTTTGTTCCTCTATAACCAAGCTTTCTCCCTCTCAGACTGTCTGCAGGCATGGCAGCAAACTTTACCGTCAAACAGCAACTCCCTGTGTACGTGGGGACAGAGCAAAACACTGGTCTCGTTCCAATACAGAGGGAAGAAAATATTGTGGGCACAATTGGCCACTTTGCAAAGCAACCAACGGCATACCAGCTTAACTCAAGCGCATTGATCTCCTCTGTTTCCAGTGTTCGGAGGCCATGGAATTATTTGTGAAGCCAAAATTACATCACACCACTGCCAGCAGGATGTATCAGCAGGCAGTTGTACTTTTGCAGAAGAAATAACTTTAGGGTGGAAATAACACTAGGAATTGAGGACATTCCTTGGCTTTGGGACAGTGACTGCTGAGACGAAAAACAGAACACCAGAATTAGTGGAGGAACAGAACGGACTGGCACCATGATGAATCGTCTAACTCCAGAGCCTCAGGGTGTTAACGTCAGTAATATGTAGATAGAATATGGTTTCACATCAGTGAAATACTTTTTATGGCTATTCAGAGGCCATCATATACTGGAACATTGTATCATATATTTTTTTACAGTTCTGAACTGGCAGTTATGGTCATAAGTTGGGACAATAGCAAAGGAAGTCACCATATGACCGGACCCATTTTTTTTTAACTGCATTATTTTGCGGCAGCTGTTAAACAAACTCATTTTTGTTATGGGCATTTTTTGTTGAAAATCAGAAGTAAATGCCGGTATCCAGGAAAAAAAAGTCATAAATCACAGTCATGTGAGCATAGGACACTACAAGCGGCCATAAATTTGGGCTGGTTGTTGAGTGTCAAAATGCAGTCACAAGTGCCCAGCTGTCGGAACCTCTGAAACAGGTTGCAAGTAACTTTTTGGGGGAGGGGGTCTTTCATAATTTTGAACAGTCACTAAGGGACCAGTCATGAGTTGAGGACTACCTTCGTATTACCTTTTTTTGCCATGGTTGTTACGTGAATTCTGCAGTTGTTAAGTGAATCACATGATTGTTAAGTGAATTTGGCTTCCCCCATTGATTGGGGACTACCTGTATTACTCATGCAAAAAAATCAAAGTTTCTTTGCTAATGCATTTCCAAAGTAGTCAACATTTGTATCTTAAAGATCTTCATACAGAAAAGCTAATACAATCAGAATCACATGAAGCATTAGTACTGCTTTATAAAACCTTAGTAAAGCCACACCTGGAATACTGCATCCAGTTCTGGTCACCACATCACAAAAAAAAACTAATGAGATTTTGGGAAAAGTGCAGAGAAGAGCAATTAAGATGATTAAAGGTCTGGAGACTAAAACATATGAAGAATGGTTGCACGATTTGGGAATGGCTAGTCTAAAGAAAAGAAGGATTAGGGGTGACATGATAGCAATATTCCAGTATTTGAGAGAGTGCCACAAAGAGAAGGGATCAATTTATTTTCCAAAGCACCAGAGAGCAAGACAAGAAACAATGGTTGGAAACTGGCCAAAGAGAAAAGCAACCTGGAATTAAGGAGAAACTTCCTAACAGTGAGGACAATTAACCAGTGGAACAGCTTTGCTTTCAGAGTTTGTGGGTGCTTCATCACTGGGGAGTTTTAAGAAGAGACTGGACAGTCACTTGTCTGGAATGGTATAGGGCAGGGGTAGGCAACCTTGGCTCTTTTATGACTCGTGGACTTCAACTCCCAGAATTCCAAGCTGGCTCAGGAATTCTGGGAGTTGAAATCCATGAGTCATAAAAGAGCCAAGGTTGCCTACCCCTGGTATAGGGTCTCCTACTTGAGCAGGGGGCTGGACTAGAAGACCTTCCAGCTCTATTTTGATTCATGTCGTTGAGCCAAACTTGAAGCAAGCTCAAACTGAAATAGCTTTCAGACCAAACTGATCGTTGCTTGATTTTACTTACAGCTCAAGCTTTCTGAGAGAGATGCTTCTGAGTATAGGTAGTCCTCGACTTACAACAGTTCATTTAGTGAAGTTGAAGTTACAATGGCTCTAGAAAAAAAATGACTTATGACCATTTTTCACACTTACAACCGTTGCAGCATCCTCATGGTCACATGATCAAAATTCAGATGCTTGGCGACTGACTCATATTTATGACGGTCGCAGTGTCCCGGGGTCATGTGATCCCCTTTTGCGACCTTCTGACAAGCAAAGTCAATGGGGGAAGCCAGATCCACTTAGCAACCTTGTTACTAACTTAACAACTGCAATGATTCACTTAAGAACGGTGGCAAGAAAGGTCGTAAAACGGAGCAAAATTCACTTAGCAACTATCTCGTTTAGTAACAGAAATTTTGGGCTCAGTTGTGGTCATTAATGAAGGTTTCCCTGTGCAAAGAAAAATCAGCTCAATAAGCACCTGGTAGATACAATATTGAAGGTTTTGGATTTCAGCGTTGCAAAGATTGCAGGTCGGGAGTTTGTAAAATGTCAATTTTGTCTAAACTGTTGACTTTTGGATACTTTTTATTTATCTCTAAACTCATCTGTTGCCCAACTGCCAACAATTCTGTTTGGGTCCCCAAAATAATAACAATAAAAAATTACCGGTGGTCTTTGACTTCCCACCATTTCTTTAGGGACCTTTCAAAGGTATAATGGCATTGAAGAAGGTAACTTATGACCAGTCCTCGTATTTATGACCATCATAGCAAGGTGATCAAAACTTGGGTACTTGGCACCCTGCATCTGTTCACGATGGCAGGAGGGTCCTGGGACTGCGTGATCGTCATTTGAAACTTTCCCAGCCAGCTTCCAACAAGCAAAATCAATGCAGGAAGCCAAATTCACTTAACCACCATGTGATTCACTCAACAACTGCAGCAATTCATGTAACAAGCATGGCAGAAAAGTTTTTTTAAAAAATCTGGCATGACTCACCTGCTTAGCAATGGAAATTCTTGTCCCAATTGCGGTTGCAAAGACTATCTGTACGATTAAAAAAAAACCTATGTAAAATGAACTGAAGCAAGAGCTTTCACTCTTCCTAACCAAGGGCCTGGGTTCAAGAGCAAGGTCTTAATGGGTCTTCAAAGCAACTATAGAATGGAGACCATTCAGACCTTGTAAGGCAGACATGTCAAACACAAGGCCCGGGGGCCGGATGCGGCCCGCAAAGGGGTTTCATGTGGCCCGTGAAGCCATCCTGGAAACAGTGAGGGAATGCCCCCCGCTGCCTTGGCCCTGGCCCAGGCTGGCCAGAGCCAATGTACAATTTTGTGGTGGCCATCTATGCTGAAACGCATTCAATCTTAGCTCCACAAGGCCGTCTGGAAACAGCGAGGAACCAGCCCCTGCCACATCGGCCCCGCCCCCTGGGTGCATGCTGGGGAGGTGTCACCCTTTGTGAGGAATGAAGAAATGGATCATGCCTTGGCACTTGCCCTGGTCCCACCCCCTTCTGCCAGAGACCCTCAGATCTGTCCCACTCCTGCCCAGGCCCCCACAGGCATCCTTGACGCAAACGATGTAGAGCTGGCCATGCCCACCCAGTAGGCCACACCCACCCCATCCACGCCCACCCAGTAGGCCGCACCCACCCTGGTCACACCCACCTGGCCCCCTGAGGGCAACCGCAATGCTGAAGCAGCCCTCAATGAAATTGAGTTTGACACCCCTGTTGTAAGGGAACCTCATTCCGGTGTAATTGCCACAATTTCCAGCAATATTGGAAACTACAGAGTACTGGATTTCAGAAGACCATATTATGGGATGACTTGACTTTCTCTGAATAGAAACCTCTCTGCTTGTTGCAAACCGTGTCCACTCCATACAGCATCTACGCAGTTTAATTATAATAATTTGCAGGCTGGCTACTTTAGAATGAGCAAGAGGAAGTGATTCATCACTAAGTGCTTGGTTAAACTGTAGAGCTCAGTGTGAAACAATTTAAGTTGATAGACACAAATGAACAGGAGTGTTCAGAAGCAATCTATCCCTAACCATCAAATTCTTGGTTACTTAATGCACAGCACAGGTAGAAACAGAAGAAATTGTGATGATATCTAGAAAACCTCACATTCTGTTTCTTATCCTCTCTCTCTCTCTCTCTCCCTCTCCCTCTTTCTTTCTCTTTCTCTCTCTCCCCATTTGCCATTTCCTTCTTTCTTTTGGATTCCTTATTCCTATTCCATTTCCTATTCCATTTAGATTCCATTTCCTATTCCTTTTAGATTCCTTATTCCTATTCCATTTCCTATTCCTTTTAGATTCCTTATTCCTATTCCATTTCCTATTCCTTTTATATTCCCTATTCTGGGGGGTGTCAAACTCAATTTCATTGAGGGCCGCATCAGCATTGCGGTTACCCTCGGGGGGGGGTGGCCAGCCTACTGGGTGGGCGTGGATGGAGTGGGTGTGGCCTACTGGATGGGCATGGCCAGCTCTACATCGTTCGCGTCAAGGGTGCCTGTGGGGGCCTGGGCAGGAGTGGGACAGATCTGAGGGTCTCTGGCAGAAGGGGGTGGGACTGGGGCAAGAGCCAAGGCATGGTCCATTTCTTCATTCCTCACAAAGGCTGACACCTCCCCAGCATGCACCCAGGGGGCGGGGCCGACGCGGCAGGGGCTGGTTCCTCGCTGTTTCTAGATGGCTTTGTGGAGCTAAGACTGAATGTGTTTCAGCATAGATGGCCACCACAGAATTGTACATTGGCTCCTGGCTGGCCTGGGCCAGGGCCAAGGCAGTGGGGGGGAGGGGCGTTCCCTCACTGTTTCCAGGATGGCTTCACGGGCCACATGAAACCACTTCGTGGGCCGCATCCAGCCCCGGGCCTTGTGTTTGACATGTCTGCCCTATTCCTATTCCATTTCCTATTCCTTTTAGATTCCTTATTCCTGATGCTACTAGTGATCAATATTGATTCTGGCTTTGAAAGAAATATGGCAACATTAAGCTGGTAGCAAATGTATTACCAAAATTGGACCAAGGCATTTGCAGGTAGTCCTCAATTTACAACCACAACTGGGACCAGAATTTCCATTGCTAAGCAGGGCGGTTATTAAATGAGTTGAGCCAGATTTTTTTTTTTTTTAGCCATGATTGTTAAGCAAATTCCTACAATTGTTAAGTGAATAATACAGAGAATCCAGCTTCCGCCATCAACTTTGCTTGTTGGAAGCTGGCTGGGAAGTTTGCAAATTGTGCTCACTTAATCCCTGATTGTTGCAACCACCATAAATACATGCCAGTTGTCAAGCACCCAAATTTTGATCACTTGACAATGGAATGCTGCAAGTATTGTTAGTGCAAGGACCGATCAATCGTAAGTCACTTTTTCAGAGGCATTGTAACTTCAAATGGTCACTAAATAAATGGTTGTAAGTTGAGGACTGCCTATACCAGGGGTAGGCAACCTTGACTCTTTTATGACTTGTGGACTTCAACTCCCAGAATTCCTGAGCCAGCCGTGCTGAGGGGAAAGGGAGAGGTTTCCAAGCTGAGCCATGCTGGCTCAGGAATTCTGGGAGTTGAAGTCCACGAGTCACAAAAGAGCCAAGGTTGCCTACCCCTGGCCTATACCAACGACTGTACCTGTACCACAAGACACCAAACCAGCTCGGATTAGAATTCAGTGTTTTTCAAACTTGGCAACTTTACAACGTGTAGAATTCCCCAGTTGGCACTGAAAAGTTGAAGTCCACACATATTAAAGTTGCCAAATTTAAAAAGCACTGGTTTAATGCAATCAATAAAGACAACTAACGTTTTTTTTTTTAATTATCTATCATTACCAAATATTGCTGTTGAAACAGAATGCCACTAGATGGAGTCTTGCCTTCAGTTTTCGGAGAACTCTTGTTTACAACCTCAACTTAGCAACTGTAGAGCTTCACAGTCCTGATTTCTGAATGCTATAATTGGAGGCCTGGCCTTTTAAATTATCTAGTAAATACCCTGGAGGGGGGATGCTAAAAGGTCAGCTTTACTTCTGGCAACTTCTGAGCCAAGCAAGGATTTCATGGAATTATAAGAGGTGGGCATGGAAAGAAATTTTTCATTATTAAATTATCATATATATTTTTTCTAGCAGAAACACCTGAGAGATCAGCAAAACGTGTGTGTGTGTGTGTGTGTGTGTGTGTGTGTGTTCTCTCCATTTCATGGGAATTGGGAAGGACTTCTTTTCTCATCCAACTTTTCTTCTACTAAATTCAGAATTCTCCTCATAAGGAAAATATTATAAGCCAATTAGGACCCTCTGAATCAGTGTAAAAATTGCCCATGATCAATGAACATTTTTAGACCATTTTTAAAGAATCTTATGTGTTGTTAATTTGTTAGAGTGATTATGAGGTGATAGGAGAATAACATGTATACTCTCTCCTCTTTAAAAAAAAGATTTTATGTGAAATGTTCCCACTTTATTTCTGAAGAAGATATACATGTTGCCTGATTCACAAAATAAGAAAAGTTATAAAGTGGTTTGCTTGTTTGGAGCTTAGTATGTTGTGCAATCCATTAATGGCAGTTGGTGAGACAAACCATGACTTAGTATGTTATATAAATACAGCTATTACGAAACTGTTCAGACTAGACTTGACAAATCTGGGCTGCAAAAATAGAGAGGATCACTAGATGGCAGCAAAGATTCACACAGTTCTCTGCTGCCATTCAGCAATTGTTCAGTTGTAAAATGTATAACATCTGGCTCCTTTTTTTTCTGTTTTAGTGTAAGGAAACAGTAGCCCCATCTCAACTGCAGGAAATATCTTTCCATACAACCCTACTCACTCTATGCAACTACAGTGTTTTTCTAAATCTTTATTGCACTCATCACAATTTGTTTGCAGTTCCCCCACTGTTAAAATATTAATTGTATATTGTTTCTCTGTCTTTGTAAAATACGAGAAAGGGGGTTAAGAGGAAAATACTACATCAACCAAGAGCAAACACACATATTTTACCTCTCTCTTGCTCACGGGTGTCAAACTCGCCACGTCACGTGATGTGTCGTGACTTTTTTTGCATTGCTGGAGCTGGGGTTTGCGTGACCTTCATTTGATGCAACCGGCCCGTGGGCCAGCAGTTTGACACCCTTGCTCTAGCTGATTAACAGAAAAGCCTTGCCCAGTTAGAATTTGATTATCTTGGAGGAATCCATGTTCAGACAGCCTTTTCAATGGTAGAGAATTAGGACTTCAGGCTGGATATCTTTCTATTAAAATGTATATAAGGCTGCTTTTCTCTTAATACCTCCTCACCAAGGTGGATTTCTATAGCCTTGTCTAATTGATTCATTGGACAGTTAGCAATAAAATTTTGTCTCCATGTATGCATTTCTTGAACTATATACAGTGTATCTCAGTACTCATTGTTAATTGGTTCTGGGAGGCACAATGAGTATCAAAAACGATGAGTACCAGACAAATTTTTCCCATAAAGAATAATATAGTGAGTCACAAGGCAGCCGACACTGACAAGTTCTAGCCTGTGCATTGAATATCAAACAATGAGTGCCAGGATAAAATTTTTGTGTCAAAATGTGTTGAGTACCAAATTCAATGAGTTTCAAAGCAGTTGAGTACCAAGGTACCACTGTATATGGGTTAGATCTATTTGTTGTTCAGTCGCTAAGTCATATCCGCAACCCCTACACAACAGTATGCCAGGATCAATAGTATATCAGACAGTGTCCCTCCACTGCTCCCTGAGTTTGCTCAAATTCATGTTCATTGCATCAATGACACTATCTAACCATCTCATCCTCTGCCGTCTCCTTTTGCTTTCAATCTTTCCTGACATCAGGGTCTTTTCCAATTAGTAGATCTTAGACAACTCTTAATCCATGTCGTAATGTTGGAATAAGGACATAATCTGATTTAATTCTCAGTCTGTTGTCTACGGATTATCAGTATGCTTACAGATAACAAGCATTTATGCTTTCTGCATCCCCTAGATCAGTGATGGTGAACCTATGACACGCGTGCCAGAGGCAGCACTCGGACCCATCTCTATGGGCACGGATACCGTCGCCCCAGCCCCGCCTTCCCCCGCAGCCCCCTCACCAGCAGCCCCCCCTGAGGAGAGTCCCACATGGAGCAGCACAGCCAAGGACATGGCAACTGGGCAGCAGGGACAAGACTCCGCCCTCACGTCTCATTGTATACTGATGCTGCTGCAAGGCATGGGTGGAGGACGTGGTCGCCATGGTGCTGCAGGGCCACCTGGGCGATCTGCGGCGGGCCATGGAGGTGGTGGGTGGCCCTGTGGGTGAGGCGGGGCATGGAGCAGGAATGGGGGGAGCATGGTGGTGGTTTGGGGGCACTCAGTCTCTAAAAGGTTCGCCATCACTGCCCTAGATTTTATTTATTTTATTTATTAAATGTATATGCCATCCATCTCACTGCTGGAGCGACTCTGGGTGGCTGATGCTTTATTTTGGAAATGGCCACAGATCTATGGCAGTAATATTGTGAGTTGGCCAGACTTTCTCCATGGATGTCTGAGAAATATTTTGCTTAGGACAGGACATTCCCAAAACTTTCAGCAACCTTCCTGTCCTCTAAAGTTAAGATTCTCTGACTATGTACCAAAGTGATAAAGTACAGATTTATGGGGAAGAAAATATAGCCTTAGCCTGCTCCATATACTTGTATTCAGCCAGAAATGCTAATGATGTTTTGTAATACTCTTTATTACATCAGTAGCAAATGTGTGAGAAAGAGACAAATGGATATATACCTGGGGACAATCATTAAGGGGTAAGCAAACAGCAATTCCCAGTGGGCTCATATCCATTGGATTTCCTAAAGGGGAAACAAGAATTACTAATGTTTTTCTTGGAGATTTAGGAAGGCAGCAGTCGCATTATGAAAATATAAGTAACAATTGTTGTCTGTACCAACTGGCAAGTAAGTGGGAGAAAACAAAGTTATTTTTAAAAATCAAAGAATTATCAGCAAGATTAATAGGATTATTACAAAAAGAATAAAAGATGTAGCAGGGAAGATTTATGCAGGCAGTGAATGCCTTTGTAGCCTGGATTTATAACTGATATTAAGGCAACAATCCTAAACTTATTTTTCAGTGGTAAATCCACACGGACTGTCCAAAGCTGCTTCTTCAAAAGGCATCTGGACTTTCTTGGTTTTTCCTTGAAGATGTTTCGCTTCTCATTCAAGAAGCATCTTCAGTTCTTCAGAAGTTTCTTGGATGCTTCTGGATCTGGAACTGAAGATCCAGTTGCACCTTTGGGACAACCATGACCTGGATGACCGAGAATTTCCATAGATATCCACACTGACTGAATATGTTTATGGATAAACATATGCAGGACTTCTATGGGACGCTTATGAAATTGCTATCCCTTGGCTCACTGTTTATTAAAATCCAAATATTATCTTGTATTTTATAATCATTCCAGATCTGCTTCTTGGATGAGGGCATCTAGAACATGGTGCTAAAACCCAGGACTAAACATTTCATGTACTTTCCATGTCTAGGTAAAGACAACAACAGGATACCCAACTACTTGTGATTTGTGTGTGCAAAGAACCCATTTGTCTACAATGGAATATGACTTACACAGGAAGAAGAAAGTAGCATTTGTTCTGAAAGCCAGCCCTTATACAGTGTACGTATTTCCTCCCATGTTTTAGAAATATAAAATGGAGGTGGGGATTTTTTGCTTTACAATACCACTGCAACCATATAGCACCACCAGCTTCATGAAGGCAAGATGCACTTGTGAGAGAATACAGAATACAGAAAAATTATGAGCAACTCACTCCTAGCGGTGCATGCTGTGCTTCCTCTTTTATCACCTGGAAGACTCAAATCCACTGGCACATGAACATCTGCCCAACAACTTTAACATCGATTCCAAATGGAAAGCCAAATGAGTTGTTGAATGCCCAGACATAGGAAGACATATACATGACCCCACAAAAAGCTGCCAGCTTTGAACTATCACGTCAGCAATGGACAATCCTGAATAGGATTTGCACCCCACACAGCATATGCCGAGACGCTCTGTATAAATAGGGCATAGTATCTTCCCCTCCGTGTGACTGTGGGGTCCCATGTCAAACTGTAGATCACATTGTGACCGCTTGTAAGTTGAGTGCATATACCACTAGTCCAGTATCTGATTTTTTAAAATATAAACAATATTGTGCTTCAATGGTTTGATGGCCTAGACCAGGGGTAGGCAAGACGGCTCAGCTTGGAAACCTCTCCCTTTCCCCTCGGCACGGCTCGCTCACGAATCCTGGGCGTTGAAGTCCACGAGTCATAAAAGAGCCAAGGTTTCCTACCCCTGGCCTAGACATTGGTATTTGAACACAGATCTTTTTAACATTTATATTTTATTGTGATATACTAATCTAGATGAAATATTAATATATATATTGCTAGTCTGTGTATGACATGCAGTATGCTAAATAAATAATAAACCACTGCAGCTCAGGAGAAATGAATGAAGCTGGTACAGATTGGTGAGAGTTTGCCATGAGAAGCAAGGAAAGATATTGGGTGCTAGGAATCTGGGTTTGAAATTAGCCAAGAGAAAGATGATGATCATGGGATGAACCAATGAAGTTTCTTATTCTTGTCTCTCCCAAGTGATTACTTGCTTTTGTATCAAAAGACTCCATTTCTCCTTAGTTCTAGGTTGATTTTCTCCTTGATTAGTTTCCATCTGTTGCTTCTTGTCCTGCCTTCAGGTGCTTTGGAGAATAGCTTGACTCCCTCTTCTTTGGGGCAGCCCCTTAATGAAGCAATGAAGGCATGGAACCTTATCCATTAACTTTATTTCATGCCTAGTAACTGATACCCATTTGGTGGCCACCTACTCCAGTTTTCTGCGTATTTCTTGGGTGCTTTGACAAAATGTTTTGCGAAGTTATTACTATTAATCTTGCAGGCATGATCGCGTTGAATTTGCTGAGCTTACAAAGCGTTTCTCAGAAGCTTTTAAGGAAAAAATAACCAACCCGCTTCATTTTGACATCTGCTGGGGCTCTCCTTTCAAGTTGCGGCATGTGACAACTATTTTGAAAGTCCAAGTCCCTTCTGTACAAAGTAAGCTGATGCACTTGTTGGATGTGGGTGATGGGTTATAGACTCTAACAAGGCAATAGAATTGATGTACAGAGGCTGGGTGCTACCCGACAACAAAGGTAGGGAACCAAATGTGAGAAAGCCTGAATGGCTTGAAGGCATCTCAAAAACATCAAAATGACATTGCAGAAAACAAACGCTAGATGCAAGGTGATGGTCCTGAAAAGATAAGAGCTCTCGTGTTCTTTTATTTATCTCAGAGTGACTCTAGGCAGCATACAATTAAAAGCATAAAACATAAAAGATACAATGCCTCAGTATAAGGAGCCAGGTAAAACAAGGATAAAATTTAGTTAAAAATCAAAAGGGGGACAGGGGCTACAAGGCACTAACCACCCCCAGGGTTGCATGCTCCTCTGTGAGTCCCATATGAGGTGGCAGAGCCAGGTCTCCTGATTCTTTGAAAGTTTAGGACAGGGGTAGGCAACCTCGGCTCTTTTATGACTCGTGGACTTCAACGCCCAGAATTCCTGAGTCAGCATGGCTCAGTTGGGAAACTCTCTTTCCCCTCAGCATGGCTGGCTCAGGAATTCTGGGAGCTGAAGTCCACGAGTCATAAAAGAGCCGAGGTTGCCTACCCCCGTCATAGGGCAACCATTTTTGAATCAAGGTACTTCAAGGTATTTAAAGAATGTGTAGAAACTCTGGGACTCATGACTCTCATAAAATTGAAATTTTTAGGAGAATGGGGGCCCGCCTCATCTCTGGGGGGGGGAGGATATTCCAGAGGGCAGGGACAACAGTAGAGAAGGCTCTCTTCCTGGACCCTGACAGTTGAAATATTTAATGATGGGCTCCATAACATTCCTTCTCTTCCTGACTGGGTGGGATGGTCTGATGTGATGGGAATAAGATGGTTGCTCAGGTGTGGAAAAGTCATGTTCTAGATATTGATTTTGTTCTACTATATCAAAAATAGTTTTCTGTTTCATAAAAAGGAAAAAAAGGAAGGGAAAAAAATTGGCAATGAGGCAGAGTGTTGGGCCTACAGAAAAGTGGCTTGAGTGTCACTTGTGACCTTGAGGTCACAGACCACCCACTTCAGCGATCTATCTTCAATAAGAAGAGACTTACTCGTGGTCCTTTAGTTTAAGGTCTTAAGGGCTGACTGCAAGTTCAGACTTTTGGCAAAAAGATTTGTATGAATTCTTGAAAAGGCAGAGAAGAACATGAAGAAAGCCAATGAAGAGAATAGCTCGTCTCACCCAGGATTAATTAATACAATTTAGTCACCGCCCAAATCCAGACTGGCTCCAGGTGGTTTACAATAAAAGCAAACAAGATAAAAGGTACAATCTCAGCAGAATTATAAAAAGAGAAGTAATAAAGAACAAGATGATGAATCTGGCAATGTTTTGTCATTCCATTGATTGAAGCTGTTATCTCTGAGTGATGAGAAATGTTGGCTTTATTTCAGATTTTAAAGAGTCATGGCACCAAAAAATTGGAGAATCCTTTTCTTATTGGCATTTGTTGTGGTCTACTGGGTTTTAAAAAAATCTTTGTTGACATAATACTTTTTTTGAATGTACACTGGCACAAAACAAATGTAAGCATGAAATAAATGAAAGCACCAAAAAGCCACATGCTGTAGTTTAAGTCAATAATAAACAATTGCTGATCTTAGGCGATTTTTCCTAACATTTTTACCAAACATTTATCAAAGATCAGTCAAATGTTTGCCTTTTTTCAATTGATAAGAAATTGGTACTTTCTATTTTGATGTCACACCTCTCCTTTTAAAGTGCACGGAATATTTACCTTAGTCTAAGCCAGTGTTTTTAAAACTTGGCAATTTTAAGATGTGTGGACATTAATTCCCAGAATCCATGCTAGCTGAGAGAATTCTGGGAGTTGAAGTCCACTTATTTTAAAGTTGCCATGTTTGAAAAACACTGGCTTAGATGCATAGTATGGTCTTAATGATTTAGCTTTCCAGCTAAATCAAGCTTTAAATCTAAATCGAGTTTTCAACTACCTGCTCGGTCAACATTTGAGAGGGTAGAGGAGGGGTCCCCAACCCCCAGTTCATATACTGGTACTGGGCTGCAGCATGCCAGAAACCTGGCCGTTCAAACAAGCAAAGCCCCATCCATGGGATGCAGGCAGCATGCGAAACCACAACCCCTCTGTCCATGGAAAAAATCTCTTTCCATGAAACCAGTCCCTGGTGGCCAAAAGGTTGTGGACACCGGGGTAGACAATAGATCCTTAATTCACCACTAGAAAAAAAAAAGTAGCTCCTAAAACGTCAGGGAATGATAACTTCTGAGATGACTAATTATGCTTTGATTTATCTTTTGCACTTTTCTGCATTGCAGCATTAGAGACTGAAAGGATTTTGGAACACCAGAGACTTGAAAAGGCTGAACTCCAACACAAGTTTGCACGGAATGGACAGACTGAACTAAAAAGCAAGATCTTTTTGGAGAGAAGACCACTGCCCCCTTGTGGTTTTCACTAGAACTTGTTTTCCTCTGTATATTCCATTGTGTATATTTCTCTGAGCAACTGTGGTCAGCCTCTGATTGAATCAACGTAGTAGTGAATGTAAGCAGGCTAGCAAAATGATTTCCTTCAACTGTAATATGATTACATGTATCTATTAACATCATGTTAATTATTAAAATTAATAGGAAGAAAACAGGCCATTAATTCCTATGGGTTCTCTTATCAAAGGAAGACATGAGAAGTTGGTTTCTGGTCCTGTTCATCCTTAATTCTTGAGTTCCCATGCTTCTTCTGCCACATCCAAGAAGGAGAGGAAAAGCTTTAATTGGATTTCAATTAAACTTTGTTTAGCAATATTCCCTGAATTCTAAAAATGTAGTTTAACTATGATTTGTGAAAACAAACTGAGAGCATAGACCGTGACTTGAAATTGGCTCATTTCGTCAAACCAGGATGAATAGCAATCTTTTATCCAGAATCAGGCAACAAGTGAATGTAATCAGGATATTTAATTATGTTTGTTGAATAAATTATGGCAGCCTCATTCCAAATGTTAAGCCATGATGGGTAAGCCCACACATTTATTTATTGTGATGTTTCTCAATCTTGGCCACTTGAAAGTGGGTGGACTTCAACTCCCAGAATTCCTCAGCCAGCATGGCTGGCTGGAGAAGTCTGGGAATTGAGGTCCGTACATCTGCAAATAGCCAAGAATGAAAAACATTGATTTATTGTATTGATTGTCCATACAACACAATGTTGTTGTGTTTACAGTACGACAAATATTTTAAATAAAACATCCATCATAGGAACAAACTAAAAAATTCTAAAACTATGAAAGTTATAAAATCACTCCTACTGGATGTCCTATCATTCACCACAGATCTCTTGGAATAACTCGATTTTTAAGTATTTTACAACACGAGAACATATTCTGCTTCTACAAAATCAGATGATTTGCATTATGGCTCAGTATCCTATAAGAACAAAAAAAAAAGTTCTAATTTAAATTGATTAAAGCAGAAGCAAAAAGCTTTGGGATTCTGCTTCTGGCCAAAATGAAACAAATGAGATTGGGGAATGTAAAAATGCAAAGCTCTCCTAATTGAATATATGTACTGAATATATTTTAAAACAATACTATATTCTCTTGTTAATTAAAGAGCATTTGTTTTTGAAACAAGTATGTTCTTCTCTCTTATTGCTAGAAACACACACACACACACACAAACATATACACATACACAAATCTATAAGAATAAACTATATAAATCCAATTTGACTGTTTGCTTGGTTGATAAGGTATTCCTCAGCTGTGAATGTACACATTTCTGAAAATGAAGATAGGACTGATGGAAATTTATTTATACTACAGCAGAGCTCTGAAGATGACATATTCTAATTATAACAAAGAGTCTTTTGATATTTAAAGACCTAACAAATTTATTGTTGCACTCATGCTGATCGGAGCCTCCAAGCTTTGAGCAATAAATCTATTTGCCTTGATGTCAAAATGCTTTGTGTTACAGTATTTTTCTTTCAAGAGGCGCTAGATGTTCCTTCTGGATATGGAAATTTGTTTCATTTGTAAGCAACAACGATAATAAAAAAACCTCAAATCATAATATAATCCCAGATCCTAAATCCTGCATTGCTGCTTGCAACTTACTGGGCCTAATTTCATGTATGAAATAATATATAAGGACCAGGTACTTGTCAGATTAAGACTTCCAATACCATTTCTATTAAGATCAGCTTGATTTGCTTATAGTGCACAAGATAGTTCTGCTCCTGGCATGGTGGCATTATCTGTATTAGGAATATCTGATCCAAGAAACTTGAATTAGCTCCACTTAGTTCTTTTGGACATCAACTAAATATTTTTTTTTGTACCATATTTTGGCCCCATAGCATTCATAACAGAAATGGTGAATAGCTAAACGTCAGTCCTTTGTCTGAAAATGTGTTTCCGTGCATAGGAAAAAAAAAGGTCAGACTGCAGCCAATTACCAGTGGTATTTCAAGTGCTATAAATCAGATAGCAAGCAGTGTAAAAAATGAGGGGGGATTGATTCCATGGCAATGTCTAAATTTTGTAGAATTCAGATACTTTGAAAACAAGTATGGAAGTAATTTGAACGGAACCCTTGAAAACAAGGGTAGAAGTTACTTGAAGTTGAAAAGAAGCAGATCCAATGGACTAAAACAGAACTATTACATGACTTATTTTAAAAAGTGACTTTTTATTTACACTGGGGAAATGTTTCAGCAGTTAGAAGTTTAGATATTTGATAATTCACCAGGTGTTTTTTTTGTAAAAGTATATAAATATATACACAAGCCTTTATATAAACATTGTAACATGTGATACAGTAAATATTTGCTATTTTCCCATACACGAATAAGTAAAGCTTAAATACTGATTTCAAGTATTTTCTATAGAAATCTCTACAATATTACAATTGTTGGAAAAAGATAGCTCTGTTATAAACACACTTGAAAAACCGCCAAATAAAAATATACTGTAAGAAAATCTGTCTGGATAAAATACTGTTTTATTCCCCTCCCCCAAAATAGCTTCCACGTTATATAAGTAACTGGAAAATAATCTGCGAGAAGCATGAATAAATGTTTAAAAAAATGTTTTTAACGTGTCAATTACTTTCAATGATTTGAAAAAGCTGCAAAAATGCAGCACAATTAAATATAAATGTATATAAATGATGCTTAAGTGCCCACGCCTATGTAAAGGAAAGAGCCCTGCTAATGGTACCTGATGCTTAATTGAGACTGGAACTGGAATAATATTTGCAAAAGCTGTTTATAGTCCACTTTCAAAGAATCTTGGGAATTGCAGTTTTGAAGAAAGTGTGTGCAAGCATTTGTCAATCACAATTCTTTTTCTCTTTCGTTGATCTACATCTACATCTCCCATGGAAATGTTAAACCAGCTTCAATCTGTAATGTAAACACACCCAAAGTATCCGAGGGCGTATTTTTAAATGCATACTTGGCACAATATTTTAGCTGTTTCTTTACTGTTCTTCTGCTTGAAGACGTTTTAGGACATACAAGATAACTTGATAGCAGAAAATGTATTGGTCCTGTAAAAAGAATGAATTATTGCATATTCTCACAGAAGACACATTTGGGCTGTGACAGAGAAAATTCTGCTTGACGGATTCCCACCCTTCCTTTACACAACATTTTTCACCCTCAGCAAAAGATGGATTGCATCTTTTGGATATATTTCATGGGAGGCTGCAAAATGTATGGGTAGCCAATATATAAAATCTCTTGGCTGCAATAGCGCAAGGCATTTCTCACTTCAAGTTTCCAATCTCACAAAGCTGTACACTCCCAGGAACGTTGTAAAAAAAACATCACAGGGAAGGAAGTATAAGAAAATTGCACAGCTGAAAGTTCCTTTCCACCACTTGGTTTTTATCTTTCACTTCAGAATTTCCATGTATTTCCTTCTGCAAGAAGCTGAATATTTATTTATTTATTTATTTATTTGTTTGTTTGTTTGTTTAGAAACTGCCCATTTTCCTTATTGAGCGACTCTGGGTAGTTTCTAAATATGATATATACATAATTATTTTGAAATGATTCAGAATATTTGAAAAAAAAAGTGCTTTGTAAAACGGGTTAAAGCAGCTACATTTTCTGTAATGCAGACATGGCTGCTTTGAAAAAATTGAAGCAGAATCAACTATGTTTTGCATAGCTCTATTTTCCAATTGTTCCTCTTGCTCCACTGTTACTTGTTTTACAACATAATATGAAGATATGTTTTCTGACCTCCTGTTTTTAAAAAGTCAGCATTTTATGGATCTCTGAACTGCAGTTTGGTTTTTTGTTGGCTTATCTCCTAATAGCCCTCATTATGTAAGCTTTTGGTCCATGATTTGTTTTATTCTTATTTTCCATGATTATAAAATCTATAAAACTATCCAGAGAATCTCAGCTACTAAGAAATACAGAAATCCAATAAAATAAAAGCACTTTCCATTTTCTCTTTTGCTTTCATTTCCCAGGAGTCTTGTTGGGGCACGTTAAAGAAAAACCTGGGAAGCAGGACTACGTGTTGCAATTCAGGATAAACATACCTCTGTTTGTACCATGCCATGCCTTTGCAAACGCATCAGTCGCACCACTTCGGAGATATCAAACTGTGAAGAAAAAAAAGACACCCCAATCTAAATTGCACATTGTGAAATTCTTATGGAATTTGTCCCTCCCAAAGTTTTGAATTGATGTTCAGGACCAAATGTGACTTCACAAAGAGGAGAGGAGACAGGGCAGGTGGATCTTAATTCTTTTCCACATATTTTTCCCCCCTCTTCTCCCAGAATCTTTCCCCTCAGCTTTTTCTTCTAATAAGCTTGCAAGAAAATACTGATAAATGAGGACAGTTGAGATATATTGGCAGGAGGACAGGAAACACATCTTCCTGAAAGGTCTCTGTGGTGAATGTCCAACACACCCTCTGTTTGCTTTGTTGTTTGCATCTGAAGAGATGCGAGACATCTTGGTTGCAACAGCTTTGTCTGCATTTGGTACCACCTTCTGACGGTTCATGATCAAGCTATGAATATTCATCTTTTAAAATCTGCATTCTGATTTTCCTATTACTCCAATGTTGGGACAAGGAATCTGACTCAGAAGAAAAGGAGCTTATATTAATAAAATCAGAAATTTCTGAAAAAAACTCTCATGGATTATTGTGTACGGAGATTCCTCAGTCATCCAGGTCATGGTTGTCTCCCAAAAGTGTTCTTTTTCAAAAGGCAACTAGACTATGCTTTTCCTTGAAGAGGTTTCATTTCTCATTCAAAAAGCTTCTTCCATTCTGAACTGAAGAAGCTTCTTGGATGAAAAGCGAAACGTCTTCAAGGAAAAACAAAGTCTAATTGCCTTTTGAAAAAGCACCTTTGGGACTGTCGTGGACCGTGCAGCCAATGGTGATATTAAAAACAGAATACAGAATACAATGAGCCAGATCTATATCAATAAACTAGTTTGATATCCATTATAAGAATAATTAAGATAAACTTCCTCAATTTAAAATTCTTCAGATGAGTTTGGGTGACCAGAATTCTCATCTAGCATGGCAGATGGCCACCTAGAATTTCGTGAATTGCAATCTCAGTTTGAAGGCTTGGAGGAAAATTCATTTAGGTTCACTTACCTCAAGGTCTTGGCTGATTAAGCCCAGGACAACATCAAGGCAAATGAGTGTCCCTGATCGCCCAATGCCTGCACTGCAGTGAGTGATGATGGGTCCTGATTTGTGGATGTGCCTCATGTAGGAGATGAAAGTTATCAAATCATCTGGTTGAGATGGTGTGTCGTGATCTGGCCAAGCAGTAAAGTTTAAATGGGAAATATGCCGGAGTTCACCTGTCTGTAGATTTGAAATTCAAAGAATAACAAATACAGAGAAATTATGAGCGTCATATATCCTGAAAAGAATAACCCTCACAACAATGACTAACAGTCCAATCTAACTTTAAAAAACAACCACCACCAATCCATAGCTGTGTTCTCTTTCCTTTACAGTTTTTCAATTTAGCATCTTCTAGATGTATTGAGATTCAGCTCCCCCAATTTTCAGTTAGCTTCAGCCTAGAATGGCTTCAGACTATTTCTATACTGAACCATGAGAAAATTAATATGGGGGATATTAGCCAGAGTTCCAATAATGGGGAAAAAATACCATGAGTACAGCAGAAAATTTAGGGTCTGGCAGTTATTAGAGATTAATGGCAGGTTTAGCAATGGCATCTTCTCAAGAGACAGACTGGAAGACTACAAACATTGTAATACAGATAGTTCTCAACTTATGAGCGGAATTTCCATTGGACATCATTGTGGTCTTAAGTTAGATCCAATTTCACAACATTTTTATGGTGGACATTAAGCGAATCATGCAGTGAATCCAAATTTCTCAATGGGTGTTTTTTTGCCAGAAATCAGCAAAATGTCACATAATTGCAGCACCCGCAACTCATAAATGCAAGGCAGTTGCCAAGCACCCAAATTCTGATCACGTGACCTTGGGGGTGGTGCAATGGTCATAACTATGAGTACAGGTCATAAGTCACTTTTTCTGAGGCTGCTGTAATTTTGAACCATCTTCTAATGAACAGTTGTAAGTTGAAGATTACCTATACAGAGATGTTCAAAATACAATCAAAGTAAAAACATGGCTAAACTCTCAGAAGTCTGCTAAAGCTTGCATTTACCTTTTGATTTTCAAATAAGACTTTGGCTCATCATAATTATTTAGTATTTTGTTCTTTAAATATTAAACACTTCTACAAATAGTTCTTGACTTAACAACAGTTCATTTATTGAATGTTCAGAGTTACAAAGGCACTGAAAAAAAGTGACTTATGACCATTTTTCACACTTATGACCATTGCAGCATCCCCATGGTCACATGATCAAAATTCAGATGCTTGGCAACTGGTTCATATTTATGACGGTTGCAATGTCCTGGGGTCATGGGATCCCCTTGGCAACCTTCTGACAAACAAAGTCAATGGGGAAGCCAGATTCACTTATCAACTCTCTTACTAACTCAACAACTGCAGTAATTCACTTAACCGTGACAAGAAAGGTCATAAAAGGCGCAAAACTCACTTAGTAAATGTCTCAGCAACAGAAGTTTTAGGCTCAATTGCCAATTGTACATCGAGGACTACCTATATTTTATTTATTTCTGCATTTATTTTCAGCAACCCTATGCAAATGAATCCTGTCTGAAGCCTTTGTCCCCAGTGGCAACTTCTGACACTAGATCAGCAGATTTAGGATCCATACAAGCAACAAAGATGAGAAGAAGTGAGTTTTTTCCCTCTGATTTCTCAGGGTGGGTCTCTCACAAAACCAGTCTCAAAACAAGAGTCTTACTTGAATGTCCTCGAGTTCCATGATTCTAATGATGAAACCTTTGAGTTCCTGCAGCCGCACCAGAGAAAGACGGAGTTTGTCGCTGACCATTGTGGTTTTGCCAACAGCGTTGGGCCAGTACCGCTGACATTTGACCTTTTCTCCTTCTACTTCCTGGGTCATCATGGCTATAAGAGTGCACTTCTGTTCCCAAGCCATTTGCCAGAAGTCAGCCACCGTATTAGGGAGGGGTCCTTGGCATGCAATGTAAAGATATTCCTTTGTCCCCACCAGCATCCGGATAAAACTGGCATTGATATAGCCGCCTTCAGGCCCAAGAAGCACTCTTGTGGTGTCATCTGCAGTTCCCAACAGAGAAGGAGACGGTGGTCATTAATTGTAACTATTATTATCAACTGAGCAATAAAGATGGAATTTTACAACGTACCAGGAGCAGCTTGCAATTGAAAATCTAAGCTAGGTAAAGCCAAAAAGGAAGAGGAAGGAAAGAGGGGACAATAGAAAAGTGGGGAGAATATGTTAACATTTTAATGCCATGTACTTATGCTTAGTCATAGTAGTGTTTCCAGCAATATGTCTTAACTATGAGAACCAGTTTGGTGTAGTGATTAAGGTGCTGGGCTAGAAACCAAGAGACTATGAATTCTACTCCTACCTTAGGCACAATGCCAGCTGGCTGACTTTAGGCCAGTCACCATGTCTCAGCCCTTGGAAGGAGGCAATGGCAAATCATTTCTGAAAAACCTTATCAGGAAAACTGCAGGGACTTGACCAGTCACCAGGAGTTGAAATTGACTTGAAGGCTTGTGTACATGTGTGTGCATGCATAAACACACACACACACACACACACACACACACACACACACACATTGTGGGGCATCTTAAACTTGCTTTCACATAACATGTGCAATTAAGAAATAGATGAAATAAAACTGGATGTAGAGTTTGTAGTTATGAACAATATCACTGACTGCTAAATTATTTTTTCCCTAGGTCCTAGGACATAATTCCTGCTGAATTATTCCTCCACTCCAAAAATATGACACTATTATGCTAAACCAAAGAATTAACATGGTGACTTGTGCAACAAGCTGTTTTTTTTTTAAAAAAAAATGTTTAATTTTCTAAGAGAACACTGCCACGCTTCTACAGGTAGTTTTCTGACCTAAATATTCCATCTGTTACTGTTACAAAGGCAATAATTAATGACTGCAAGTATTAAAAAGATAAATAATAAACAGGCTTTTGGAAATGAAGACTTACAAGGCAGTATGTTCTTATATCTATTCTTCTTTCTGTTTTCCTTCGTTTGGCCTGCCAAACATTGATCCAAAGGCTTTAAATCATGAAGATTCTGTAATGACAAAGTATTCCTAAATGGATGTAAAATTGTTTAACTCTTCTTTTGCCTTTAAAGAAGAATACATTAAATTAAATATGGTATATATCATCCAGATCAACACAGATGGCTGAGAGGTTTGAAGTATGAGATAAGGTTTAGTTTAATAGTTTGATAATTAACAATTTGATTATTCAATTAGTGCTTTAGA
Organism: Crotalus tigris; assembly: GCF_016545835.1. Classification (NCBI taxonomy): domain Eukaryota; kingdom Metazoa; phylum Chordata; class Lepidosauria; order Squamata; family Viperidae; genus Crotalus; species Crotalus tigris. The sequence goes on from NW_024097440.1 coordinate 807,264, forward strand.
TTAATACTCTCCTGAATAGAGCTTGCAATGAAATAATTAAGCAAGGTATAAATGACAAAGAACCATGGAAACAATGATGCCAATAAAACATGGTCATCTAGTGGAGTAGCAAATATAGAAAATAATTGATATTTTATAAAATGACTGAATAACTTCAACCACGTTCTTATTTCTCTAGTGTCATGTGAACCAGAACAGAGCCAGGTAATCTTATTCCTACGAGAACCCCAGTACCTATGGACATCTTGTTTGGTGCCCAACAGATCCCTGGCCAAACTGATATTCATGGAATCTTGGGTTCCTATTGGCACCAAAATTACAGGTAGTCCTTGACTTACGATCACAACTGAACCCAAATTTTCTGGTTCCATTTTATGACCTTTCTTGCCATAGTGATTAAGTGAATCACTGCAGTTGTTAAGTTAGTAACATGGTTGTTAAGTGAATCTGGCTTCCCCATTGACTTTGCTTGTCCAAAGGGATCACATGACCCTGAGACATAGCAACCATCATATACCGGTATATGAACCAATTGCCAAGCATCCGAATTTTGATCACATGATGTTATGTTCTTGCAACAGTTGCAAGTGCAAAAAACGGCCATGTCACTTTTTTCAGTGCTGTTGTAACTTCTAATGGTTACTAAACAAATAGACGTAAGTCAAGAACTACCTGTACTTTTAAAATGAAGTTGTAAAGAATTTGACAATGGGGGGGGGGGAATTAGATTTAAACATGCATGCAAATTTTCTTAGCACAGATTCAGATGAACAAAGATTCAGATGAACAAAGGAGAGAAAACAAAAGAAAATATTGGAGTTCTCTTTGTGGTTTGCTTATAGATGTTCCATTACCCAGCTAGCTATCTTCATCATCAAATTTGAGCTACAGATATACCTGTCTACAGATATACCTTGACTTATGACTGGATCCTCAGCAACCTTCCAAAGTTATGATCATGGATCCCCAAAATGGGATTTATGGCCCAAATTTGAAGTTCCAACATCTGGGTGCCTCTCACAGTCATGTGACCATATTTTGGACGCTTGGCACCCAAAAAAACATTAATTGTAAATATCCTCAGGATTCCTTTTGAAGCAAAGGGGATGACAAAACTATTATTTTGCCATCACAACAGAGAACAGAGTATTTATTCCTGTTTTCGGGCTTGGCTTTACCGAAGTTCCACTCACCTCAATCTCCTTAGATGGGATCCCTTGTTCCAACACGCCTCGTAACTTCTGAATAGTTGACTTTAATTTGGAGCCTGTATAGTTGCCTGAAGGAAAAATCTGGACTACTGGAAGAGCAGCAAGTTCTTCATTGGTGATTAATGGGCAGTCTGGAGCAGAAAGTAGATAGATGTATTGGTGTTGATAAAAACCCACATAAAAATCCCTTACAATACTGCTAACTTATGAACTATAGCAACAGGGTCCACCATGCAATATAGTTTGCAGGCTGTCAGCGGCTGATTAAAACACACTATGAAGACAACCTTTATAAAGACTCCAAAAAATAACCCAAGTGGTAAACAACTCCTAAGCATTAAACCTTCACATTCAGTGCTTAACCTTTACAACACTTGGATTTTCATTCAATTTACAACAACACCTGAAAACCTATTTCATACTTACATGCATATTTCATACTTGTTTCTTTGCACAACTGATCGATTGCAATTCTTCTCCTCTCTCTTTCACAATAAAACCCTCAATTACATCCATAAATTGAAAGGGCGTAATTGGCCAATTTAATGAAGAACCAATCTAATTAGTTTGCCTTCTGGTAAATGTAGAGCTACCACATCTGAGCTGCCAGCATTTGGCAAACCACTAGATGGAAGCAGGAGATACAGAAACTCTTCATTAGATAAACGGGTATTTTGCCATCAACTAATTGATTTTGACAGCTTTGTTGTGAATATTGTAAGCAAATCTCCCCCCTTTCTGGCCACCATTTTAGGAGATTTTACCCCAAAATAATGGAATATTTCTCTTATGACAATTAGAGCTATCAGCTTTTAGCTGCACAAATCAGGTAACCACAGGATGGCAAAGAGTAAGCACAGTCATCCAGAATTTTTCCAGTCCTATTCAGATTATGCCCAGAAAAATACTATTTAGTGGCAATAGGATGGTTCTAAATCAGTGGTTCTCAACCTTTTTAATGCCGCGACCCCCAACCGGTCGTAAGTCGAGGACTACTCAACTGGTGCAGCACCGTTTGCAGAATGGGACTTTTGGCAGGCTCAGCAGGGCGGAGACAGCCTGGACAATTCCTATTGGCTTTTGAAAGCCAATAGAATTAGACTCTATTCAAGAGAGTCTATTCTATTGGCTTTCAAAAGCCAATAGAATAAAAGGGCACAGCTAAGGAAAAGGGGGGGAAAATGGCGGACTGTGTTGTTTGGCGACCCCCGTGAAATGGTCGTTCGACCCCAAATGGGGTCCCGACCTACAGGTTGAGAACCACTGTTCTAAATCAACTCAGCTTTCAGCAATTGTCTGCCTCTCAATGACAGTGGGAACCTAGAAGGTACACCTATATTTCATCCAGCTTTTAAAGTTCCATGCCTAAAGTGTTGCCTTAAGTGACACATTGGTTATGAGCAGCCTTTTCCAGACACATGAGAACCACAAGTTTGACAAGTAGATCTTTCTTGCTTCAATACATTGCATGATCAAGAAATGAGCTGGGAAGAGTCCACTGGCCCAAACATTAATGAGCTGCAGGTAAGTCAGAACTTGGGGGGTAGGTGGGAGAAGTCCTCAGTGACTTTCAAATTGTCAACAAATTATAATTTTTAACATGAACAATAGGGAAGAGATTAAATGGTTGGAGAGTGATTGGAGATATCAATGACATTTAAATGTACATCAAATCCAATTTAATTTGTTTCATTTCATAATTCTTTGTCCTGATCCAGCTGATATTTTGGAGTATGACTCCTTCACTTGAACAGAGTTGTACGTGTTTGAAGATTTCAACAGTTGGTTTTGTAAGACTAGGCTGAAGCTGCCATACCCAAACATGAAGCAAGCATCATGTAAGCAAGGCAGACAAAAGCCAGGATTCTCAGCTAAAGGATTCCTTCAGGAGTTACATAAGAAGCAATTCAGTTGTTAAGGAAATAAAGGAAAAATGTCACCTAAACCAGACAAAAAAAGTTGGGCCTGAGCACATGGGAAACCTCTCCCCAAATCCCAGCAACAGCTACCAGAGGTGCAAATCAACAAGGCAACAGTAACTGCCAGTCTTGTGAATCAAGAAAGCAAGATTTGAGGGGATAAAAGGATCCTAAAACCCACCCATTCTTTGAGTTGTCTTTGGATCCAGACCTGGCAACTTCCGACCCTCTGGCTATTGCTGGCAGCCTAGTTGAGAAGGGTAAGTATATGTTTGTGTGCATGTGTTTGAAAGAGCAAACATATGTACATTATCACCAGTAAAATTTTGCTGTTATTTTAAATTTGCTAGGTCTCTGTGTATTTTAAGGAACAATTTGTACCTCAGTGTTCAGTTGAAGGTGATTTGAGTGTGGCTCTTTTCCATGGTTGTGTGAGTGAATGTCCACAAACTGAACCTGGGAGCACACATGTAACAGTTTAAGGTAGCTTTCTAGAGAGACAGTTTTAGACAATTCACGAATATGGAAGGAATTGAGCCTAGGAATTCTATAGTAGATGGAGACTAAATTTATCCTTTGGAAAACCCTACAACTAGAAATCCAGTTTGTTACTATCAATATCACTGTTTCCAGGTCTGACTAACATTAAAATATGACAAATATTGGGATTTTAGCAATTCTCCATTTGGAGGATACAATAATGGCTGCCTACCTTTAACAGACTGCTGTTGGTTTATTAATTCAATTGGCAGCTCCTCACTTCCCCAGGTAATATCATCATCATCTTCCTGAGGTAATCTGAAAAAATATGAAAATACATTCTTCTGAGACAAAAAATAGATATTTTTCTCCCAAAAGACAACAATCATTTTAACTGACAAAGGTGATGAAGTGTAATAGAATTATTCTTCTTAACCAGAATGTTGGGTATAAAAAAGGCTTTTTTTGTTTTTTTGAAAAAGGTATGTGTCACCTACATTCTTAGATCACCCTACTGGGTGTTTCATGAAAGGATATCAAAAATAAAACCTAAAAGCAGCAGGAGAAAGCTGAGTCCTGTAACTGCTGTTTGAAGCCCAATAAAATAAACCTATCACCTCAATTACTAATCTAACATATATAAAAGGACTGCATCATATTTTAGTGAATTGATTGATACTACTAAATCCTCAAATGCAAAATCGTGAAAAGGCAACAATCCAAGACAGGTAAGCATGTTTAACCTCACTGATTTCAAGAAGCTTATACTGTTTTCGTTTATGGCCATCAAGTAAATATTGGTAATAGTGAAGAAAAACAGTCTACTATTGAGTCTGCTTGATTAATATAGATCAGTGGTTCTCAACCTTTTTAATACCGCGACCCCCAACCGGTCGTAAGTCAAGGACTACTCAACCGGTCGTAAGTCGAGGACTACTCAACTGGTGCAGCACCGTTTGCAGAATGGGACTTTTGGCGGGCTCAGCAGGGCAGAGACAGCCTGGACAATTCCTATTGGCTTTTGAAAGCCAATAGAATTAGACTCTATTCAAGAGAGTCTATTCTATTGGCTTTCAAAAGCCAATAGAATAAAAGGGAGTAGCACAGCTAAGGAAAAGGGGAAAAAAATGGCAGACTGCGTTGTTTGGCGACCCCCGTGAAATGGTTGTTCGATCCCAAATGGGGTCCCGACCCACAGGTTGAGAACCACTGGTATAGATAAAGATTTTGCCATAAACTGGAAGAGATGAATAAATGGTAGCCATTTTCTGAAATGAATATGATGTCTTGTAAAAAGTGTAACTATAGTTAGATTTGGGAAAGGCTTCAGTTGACGATTTTGTTAGCAAAAAAAAAATTAAAAAATTCTCATCCTCTTTTAGAGCTTTTTACAATTTGGGTTTAAAATCTCTGTAGTTTGCTGGATATTACAAAAGGTATAACCTACCATACCCATTATAAATGTTTCTGTATATCCCCAAGGAAAGGACTCACCGTCCACATTTCCTGCTGCCATTGCAATGTTCTTGACATCCATTTATTTGGGTCTGCTAAGGGAAAAGACAGATTAGACGAATATGTAATCAAATACAGACCAAACAAAGGAGAGGGGATTTCCAGACAGTTAAGAAATTTCCCTGCTTTTCTGCAATAGGTTTCTTTTAATGAAATTTCAGCCAACCTGACATGGTGCTGAAAGATTGCTACTGTTTTAAATACCGTATTTTCCGGCATATAGGATGACTTTCTAAACCAGTGGTTCTCAACCTATGGGTCGCGACCCCATTTGCGGTCGATTGACCATTTCACGGGGGTCGCCAAGCAAGGCTGTCCACCATTTTTTCCCCTTTTCCGGCGGGTGCCTTACCTCCCTTCGGCTGGGCCAGCTGGTGGCCCAGCCGGTGGTCGGCCTGCTCCGTCTCTGCCGCTTGCCAGCTATGCCTCGGCCGGCGCAGGGGGCGGCACCACGCATGCGCGGCGCTCCCGGGCAAGGAAAGTCCTCGACATATGACCGGTTGGGTAGTCCTCAACTTACGACCGGGTTAGTCCTCGACTTACGACCAGTTGGGGGTTGCGGCATTAAAAAGGTTGAGAACCACTGTTCTAAACCATGCAAATCTTCTCCGAAGTCAGGGGTCATCTTATACGCCGAGTTGTCTTACACGCCGGAAAATACGGTATATAGTTTATTTGCCTACAGGTGGTCCTTCACTTACAACAACCATTCAAAGTTATGATGAACCCCCTCCCCAAAGTTACTTCCAACTCGTTTTCAAAGTTACGATGGCCGCACCTCCTCTGCAGTCATGTGATCACATTTTGGGTGCTTGGAAACTGGATCACCTTTATGGTTGTTTGCAGTGTCCTGCGGTCAAGTGACCACAATTTTTGATCTTTTTTTGCTGGGTTTTGGCATTTACCTAGAGTTTCAGTGGAGTTTATGATTGGTTATACAGGTTATATTTCAACTGGAGACATGGGGAAGGTTAGGTTTCCACTTTATTGCAAACATTGGTTAAAATTAATGTGACAAATTTTAATAGGTCACGTTTTTACGTTCTGTGGTAGTCTTAGATTTATGTAATGGATGAGATTTTCTTGTGGGATTAGTTACTTATCCATTGGAAATATAAAGAAGTGAGGATTAGGGCTTTGATTAACTAAGGACTTTGGTGTCTATCGTTCTGTCTATCTGTTTATATGCCTATTTTTTTGTTTGGCATTAGTTTTATGAGGCATAGTAAGATAGGACTCGAATAAGGACTGTTTTTTAATATCAAATACATCAAATACAAATATCATTTAGCTCACCCCTACATTGGACAGGATGTAGGACAGGATGTATCAAAGACATGGACAATGCTGGAGAGAGAAAAATTGGGTCTGAAGAAAAAAAAAAAGAATAGAAATAACGATGATCCCATCATATGGATACTACCTCTGAAAAATCTTCAGGCAAAGATGACCCATCACAGTCTGTGTCCTCTGATTTCTCTTCCAAAAGTTTCTCATTTGTCTCTGCAGAAAGAGAAACACATCATAGAAAGACAGATTGAGTTTAATTCATCCACCAAATATAAATGCATGCATACCCATTGGTCAAACAATAACAAAGTCTTGGGAACCTGGTTGAGAAAAGTTACTATTCCCAACTATATTTTAGGGATGAACTGGGAAAATAGGGATGGGGTTGGTTTTCAGTGCTGTTTTAACTTTGAATGGTCACTAAATGAACTGTTGCAAGTCGAGGACTACCTGTAGTTTCAGAGACTTAATCCTCTTGTTTCCCACTGAGCAAACAGGGAAACTGTCTTGTTATTATTCAACAATTTGCCACCAAATTTGCAACGGGACAATCCTGGGGGGAGTTTAGGAGCTGCAGAAAAATGGGCTCCAAGCTGAAACCCTTGTTCTTTGAAGGGTTTTTTTTTTATATAAAAAAGAGAAAAGAAAGAGTGCAAGAACAAGAGGGCAACTCAAAAAATGACAATGTGTAGACCTTTGTACAATTTCATGCACAAAGTTGCAGGACTGAACAACTGAAATCTGAATCAGAAGTCCCTTCAAACATCTTAAAGGTTCAAGTACACTGTGGCAAGTAACCACAGAAACTTAAAATGACTATTGAAACTTATATTTCTTAAATTCCCAACAGAAGGGTGCTTCAAAATTTGGACACTGTTACCAAAAAGCCTTTTTCTCTCAAGAATAAAAAAGAGTGTGCAGAACACTTCCAACATACAATATATATAATTTTTGTTTTTCCAGATTTGTTTTTAAACCAGAGCTTCCCATTTGTAATTGAAGGACTAAGAGTTGCAGCTCTTTCAAGACAAAGAACTTAAAACAAAGATTTCTTTAAGCAACGCTGGCTCTATTCATCACAAATACTAGAAAAATTCTTCCCATGAATTTAACATTTTTGCAAACCAAATTAGCACCGAGAAAGCATCTGCTCCCTATATGTTAATGATCTGATAAGTGCTCCACTCTCAGAAAAATTAATCTTGCAAAATCACATCAATTTGGAATTGCCTGTACTCTTAGCTGTACCTGCATGATGGGTCTCAGATGCAGAATTATTACGGTTTAATAGATTCTGAGCTTCTTCATCGACAACATCTAAAAGGTACTGAATAACTTGATTGTGATCATCCTCATCGTAAGAATCTTCATCTTGGGGGATGCTCAAGTTGATGCTGTCTGTGATATGAAAATTAATGCATATAAGTTGTGCATATGATTAAAAATTTATAGTGAAAACATACATTAATATAGGATGAATCCTTCAAAAACAGTATCATTCTCATAATTTTGTTTATTTATTATATTTTTATCCTGCCTTTATAAGATGGGGAACATATATAATATTCCTTCTTCTTCTTTTTCCCCACAACAACAGCCTTGTGAGGTGAGTTGTCTGAGAAAGAGTGACTGGCCCAAAGTCACATCTTCAAGAAAGGGGGAGGAAAAAAAACAGACCCAGGAAACTATAGGCCAATCAGTCTAACATCAATACCTGGGAAGATCTTGGAAAAGATAATCAAAAAACAGATCTGCGAACAACTAGAAGCAAACAAAGTTATAACCAGCTCAGGTTTGTCAAAAACAGATCACGCCAAACCAATCTTATTTCATTCTTTGATAAAGTGACTAAACTAGTAAACCAGTGAAACACTGTGGACAAAGTATACTTAGACTTCAGTAAGGCATTTGACAAAGTAGACCACAACCTGCTGCTTAGTAAGCTAGAAAAAGGTGAAATAGACAACAACACCATTAGATGGATCTGTAGCTGGCTGACAAACTGTACTCAGCGAATAGTCCTCAATGGTACTACATCCACATGGAGAGAAGTAAGCAGTAGTGTACCACAAGGCTCCGTCTTAGGCCCAGTACTCTTCAATATCTTCATTAATGACTTAGATGAGAAAATAGAAGGGGAACTCATCAGATTTGCAGATGACACCAAACTGGCAGGAATAGCCAACACCCCAGAAGACAAGCTCAGGATCCAAAAAGATCTTCACTAACTTGAACAATGGGCCCTATCCAATAAAATGAGTTTTAATGTGGAGAAAAGCAAAGTTTTACATTTAGGCAGGAAAAATCAGAAGTTTAAGTACAGATTGGATGAGACCTGGCTGAAAAACAGCAACTATGAGAGGGACCTTGGCGTCCTAGTGGATGATCACTTGACTATGAGCCAGCAGTGTGCAGCAGCAGCTAAAAAAGCTAATACAATCCTGGGTTGTAGAAACAGAGGCATAGAATCAAGATCAAACTAACTATTAGTACCGCTTTATAAAACCTTAGTAAGACCACACCTGGAATACTGCAACCAATTTTGGTCACCATACTACAAAAAAAATGTTGAGACCTTGGAAAAAGTTCAGAGAAGAGCAACTAAAATGATCAAAGGCCTGGAGACTAAAACATATGAAGAACAGCTGCAGGACTTGGGTTTGGCTAGGCTAAAGAAAAGAAGAAATAGGGGTGACATGATAGCAATATTCCAATATCTGAGGGGCTGCCACAAAAAAGAGGGGGTCAAATTATTTTCCAAAGCACCAGAGGGCAAGACAAGAAACAATGGTTGGAAACTAACCAAAGAGAGAAGCAACCTGGAATTAAGGAGAAACTTCCTAACAGTGAGGACAATTAACCAGTGGAACAGCTTGCCTTCAGAAATCATGGGTGCTTCATCACTGGGGGGTTTTAAGAAGAGTCTGGACATCACTTGTCTGAAATGATATAGGTTCTCCTGCTTGAGCAGGGGGCTGGATTAGAACATCTCCAAGGTCCTTTCCAGCTCTATTCTATTCTATTCTATTCTATTCTATTCTATTCTATTCTATTCTATTCTATTCTATTCTATTCTATTCTATTCTATTCTATTCTGTTCACTTAGGCTTTCATACATAAGGCAGGCAAGAACCCACAGTCTCCTGGTTTCTAGGTCAGCATCTTAACCATTATACCAAACAGGGTGTCTAATTTGGGTGCTATTCCAGAAAACTCTTTAGAAAAATAGACAATCTTATCCCAATGTCATTACCTTTGTGGTTGTTGTATTTGAGAAAATCTGAGACCTGAAAAGTGGTATCACTTGGAGGCATTTCTTTAGAGATGGGATCCTGCGTTAGACTTGTCAGTTGAAGACTGTTATTTGTTTCGCCATTAATCTAAGAACAACCAAGAGGAATCAAGCTTTTTTAAACTGAAGAACTCCTTGTCATATAGGATTAAATGCTTAAACTATGAGAAGGATTCAGAAGATCCATTAGCTTGCTTTTAAGAATACTCTCAATTAAATCCTAAGAACTACCAGAGTTGGGAAGGGTCTTCTTTGAAATCCTGTAAACGCAGAGCCTCTTTAAAGCAGCTGCGTCTCTTTTCAGAGTCCCATGTGAGACTGAAATAAGACATAGCTACTTGCATGAACTGGGCATTAAATGGGTGCCTTAAATCCTGAAAATTCAAAAATTGAGTTGGTGTTTCCAATTTAGGGGTGTTTTAAGAAGCAAAGCATCTTTCCGAGGTCAATAAAATGAGGACCCAGAGTGTTAGGGACAATATGCTCACTCTGTAGACTGCTTAGAGAGAGCTGTAAAGCACTGTGAAGTGGTATATAATTCTAAGTGCTATTGCTATTGATCAGTCCATTTTCCTATCTTTACTAACATTCTATCAAGGTGTACATTTATCTTTCACTACTTATTTGACAACTATCTTTTACTCTCCATATGTTATGTTATGTTATGCTATGTTACACATTATATAACATCTTCCATCCTCATTTTGGAACATTCTTTTACATAAGATTTTTCACATCCAATCATTCTTTTCAGACCTTCCATTGTATAATTTACACATACACCTGTGGCAGTTTGCAACATAACTCTTTGCATTGTGTTCCAAGAAGCTTCCACATGCTATTATGTCTGTTTTCCATTTATTTATTCCATTCGTTATCTTCTTTTTTATACAGGAGTCATACTTTCTCTTCCTATGGTTTTTCCCCCCTTCACATTTTTTCTCTATTTCTTCGTAGATTTATGTCTATTTTTTTCTAAGATCTACTCCTGTAATTTCCAAAAACTGATTTATCCCTACACCAAGCCTCTTATCCTGTTGTATCCACCACTAATTCCCTCTATCTATCATTATAAACACCCAGAGCACTGCCATTTGTATGAACTAATAAATAAACCTATGATTAAACCATGTATCCTAAAACGATATTTTTTTTAAAGCAGATGCTATCTGTGATCATTCTCATTCACAGCTCAATTACTTTTTTGTACTTTGGTTGTCTTGTTCTCACTTACCTATTCATATCATATAACAATATATATTTCTGGATCACATTAAATCAGAGCATGGCATACTTTTTTCCCCAAACTTATTATCAGCCTACACTAAAGTATAACATGCAATGACTAGCAATGGATAGATTTCTGCTTTCCTGTACATTTACAAAAAAAAGCAAGATGACCCCAATTCATAGTCTTTTCATTCATGGTTAAATTTACATTTCCCTGCATGAATTCAATTCCAACCCAAAAGATAATTCAGCTTATTATATCCATACTTTCTTTTATGCACATCTTTTCTCTAAGTTTCACAGATGAACAGCATGTACAGGTAGTCCTCAACTTACAACAGTTAGCTTGGTGACCATTTGAAGGTACAACGGCACTGAAAAAACTTGACTTATGACTGTTTTTCACACTTAAAAACATTGCAGCATCCCCAGGGTCGCATGATCAAAATTCAGATGCTTGGCAACTGACTCATATTTATGATGGCTGCAGTGTCCCAGGGTTATGTGATCATCTTTTGCGACCTTCTGACAAGCAAAGTCAGTGGGAAAGCCAGATTCACTTAACATTAACAAATGTCTCACTTAGCAACAAAACTTTAGGTTTGATTGTGGTTGTAAGTCAAGGACTACCTGTATTTCCTTCTGACTGACTGTAATAATGAAATAATTCTCTCTTTTCCAGTTAATTATACCCAGTCATTCTTTACTCACCATAGAAAGCAACAAACTGGCTAATTATAAACCTGAATATGCTCTATAATCCAGAGCTTCCTAAAAGTGTCTCCTTATTTTACTTGTAACGGCGTTCAATGTGTTTCTTTCAAATATTTTTGACTGTAATCTTATAATTCATCATTGTGCTTCATGTTTTATAAGTGCAAATTATATAAATAATGTTCTTGATTACTTACTTTGTAATGATGAGGTCCCTTTTCTGTTTTGCTACAATGTTCTCCCTGAAAATGGCCTTTAAAAAAGAGAAAAAACAAGATTGGTTTATTATTATTTTTAATTTTGTAATAACACATATAACTACCTGGCAATCAAAATTATATTATTTCCTTCAGGTATCAAATAGACATTGTCAAGTATTTGAAATATGTCTGCTCCCTAACCCCAAACTTTCATTCAGATTTCTTGAGTAATTATTTATATTGGCAAACCAGTTCTATTAAACTCAGTATGACATTCGTTTGAAAATAATCCATATCCTTAGGATATTATTCTGCATAATAGAAGGTCAATGTGTTCAAAATCATGCCCTTACCATTCTGTTTGATTGACTTCAGGCCAATGAATTCATGTTCTTTAGCTTTTGGAAACACTGGGTGGCCATCTCTGAAATCAGAAGAAAGCTTTACATTCAGCTTGTGCCTAGGATACAAAATGGATTTTATCCCCCACATCACTAAATATGTTTAAGACTGGTGATGTTTCACCAAATTTTCATAAGAGAGAGATCCTGTCAGAAGGAATCTAGTGTCATGGGATGCCTAACAGATCTTTGGAACACAGGCGATTAATGAAGCAAATAGGGCCATTAGAGAAGAGATTCAGGAGCAGGGGAACATGAGAAAGAGATTTGGAGTAACTCTGCCTTAATTACACATGTGGGAGGATTACTTTAATAGGCTTTCAAGATTCAGCTACATTACTCTACTAGGAGTAAAAATCTTTCCAGTAATTCAAGTGGTTGTTGTTTCTTAACCTTGCCAGCCTTACAGAGTTTTATCTGGTAATTTCCAAGTCTCAAGGCTAAACCATCAGAGGCTTAAAAATTTTCCAGATTGAATTTTATCTAGTTCATATTTAAAATGTCATTAATTACTAGAAATATAATGTAAGCATCATTGATTTCCATGAGCAGACATTGATCAGAAATACAAGGACCCAAATAATTTTTTGATAGTAAGCAAATTGGATCTTGTCTTGGATGGAAGGCAAATTAATCATGTTCTATTATTTAGCGTAATAAATGATGCCAGCAGAGTGTGGATTATTCAATAAATCATGGCTAAGCAAACTTCAGTTCAAAGACTTAAAGGGAAGAGAGGACTCATTGGAAAAGACCCTGATGTTGGGGAAGATTGAAGACAAAAGGAGAAGGGGACGGCAGAGGATGAGATGGTTCGATAGGGTCATCAACAAAGTGAACATGATTCAAAGGTGCTTTTTCAAAAGGCAACCAGACTATTATTTTTTTTGAAGAAGAAGATGTTTCGCTTCTCATGCAAAAAGCTTCCTCAGTTCAGTCAGAACTGAAGAAGCTTCTTGGATGAGAAGCGAAACGACTTCCTCAAGAAAAAACAAAGTCCAGTTGCCTTTTGAAAAAGCACCTTTGAGACAACCATGACCTGGATGACTGAGAAAATCTCCATAGACATTTAGCAGTGAACATGAGTTTGGCCAGACTCTGGCAGACAGTGGAGGACAGGAAAGCCCGTCATGCAGTGTTCCATGGGGCTGCGAAGTGCCCAACACGCCTTATCAAATGAACAATGAACAAACTTCACTTAGTATGACCTGTAAATCAGGCCATTGGTCACCTCCTGGAATAAAGGTAAGACTGAAATCAGCCCAACTGCAAGTACCTTGTTGCTTTCAGGGTCACATTTGGAAGAGCTATTTCCAACGCCCTCTTGGCTTCTTTCAAGGTCATTCCCTGACTGCTGATCCCATTAATATAATGGATGACATCCAGAATGTGGAGTGTTCCCTCCCTGGCTGCAGCAGATTTGGGACTGATATCACTAATGTATAACACCTGATAAAGACTATCATGACCACCTGCAAGGGAAATACCTGGAAAAAAAAGGGAGAAAAATACAGTTGCAAAGGTAGAACTCAAACACAAAAGGGGAGCTCCCAAAGGCAGCATCATAAAATGTGGGATTACCTAGTTCTTCTTGAGAGCATATAAGGCTAATGTCAGGCAACAGATGAGGAAATATCGGGATCTTAGGTTGTTCCAGAACACGTCCAAGCACCAACATGACTGTCTTCGGAGCAGCTCGGAGAAAACTGACTGCATCTGTGTGGCTCATGTTAGTAACATCTATCTCATTAACCTGCAGAGGTCAATGTGTGTGTGTGTGTGTGAGAGAGAGAGAGAGAGAGAGAGAGAGAGAGAGAGAGAGAGAGAGAGAGAGAGAGAGGTGGGAGGATGTTGGGCTTACATACCTTATTGATTCAAAGAAGTCAATAGATATTTGTAAACTATAAAAATGATTAACTAATAAAGAAGAAAACACAAATGAATAATGGAGAAAAAACGGAAACTAAGAAGCATTCATCAAATAGTTCACAGTATTACAGATTCCTATTGTGTCTTTTAATACAAGGTTATAATTATAGAGAAACTAGTTTTGTGTAGAGGTTACGACACAGGCTAGAAACTGGGAAATCATGAATTTTACTTCTGCCTGAGGCACAAAGCCAGCCTGGTGACCTTGGGCCAGACACTTTCCCTAAACCCTAGTAAGGAGGCAATGGCAAACCACTTCTGAAAAACTTTGCCAAAAAACCTGCAGGAACTTGTCCAGGCAGTCTCTGAGAATTCTGTAGGATTGAATGGAAGGGGGGGGGGGGAAGGTTGATAGGATACTAGCTTAATAAACAATAATAATCACCACCATTAAAGCCATTGCAAAGAACCATTCAAATAGTTCTATGCACTTAAGAAAAAGGCTATCAAACAACAATTCTCAGCTGGTGTTGTCCAAGATATTTGCATAATCCATATTTGCATAACCTAACAAGCTCTGGTAGCAGTTCAGATCCCACCTCTGTTTCCTCCAAATTCCTTTCTCTTGTACAGCTTATATATGTTTTAGATTTGAAAATGTTCCTCACTTTGATTAGACGATCTCCAGGTTGCAACCGCCCATCGCTTTTGGCAGGATCTTGTACTACATCATGGATGTAACAGCCGATATTATCACTGCCTTTTGTCACTGTGAAGCCAAGGCTACCTTTCTCAGATTTAGTTAGAACTACACGGAGTTCCACTTCCTAAAGAGCAAGAGACTTTTATTATATACCAGAGTCAAAAGCACAACAGCACTGTACGCATCTAGCATCTAATGTGCATCTAGCAGGAAAACATAAAAGAGGAGATAATATAGCTTAGTCAATATCTGTACAAGTGGTTTACATAAAATCTGTATGTGGGGATAGGAAAAACAGCTTATGCATAGTTATTTTCTTCCAGACTTTTCAAAAATATAAAATGGAAAAGATAAATAAGATGGTTCAAATCCAAAAATATTTCTGGGGCTTATCTAAAGGTAGGTAGATTCTAAATCTGACCAGAGTAGTAGAAAAAGTAGATGCAGATAGAGTCAAAAACATCATTGATTTAAATCTCCCTCCCCAAAATTTCTCTTAGTTGCATAGTAGCTTTTTTTCTTGTGTTTTTTTCAATAGAGTAAAGGTAATTTAACTTATACAAAAAACACAAACTCCTTCCATTCAGCATCTATGGAGATTCTCAGTCATCCAGGTCATGGTTGTCCGAAAGGTGCTTTTTCAAAAGGCAACTAGACTTTGTTTTTCCTTGTAGACATTTCGCTTCTCATTCAAGAAGCTTCTTTACTTCTTCAGAACTCAAGAAGCTTCTTGGATGAGAAGTGAAACGTCTTTAAGGAAAAACAAAGTCCAGTTGCCTTTTGAAAAAACATCTTTGAGACTTCCATTTAGTGATAGATTAATAGCAAGAGAAGAAATTTCTATGGTTCTCTTTCTCCAGTAAGTAAAAATAGAACATGGGAAAAATCAATGATGGGTATCCTACATTGCACCTGGAAGATAGTCATGGATCTTCTATGTCAGACATGTCAAACACAAGGCCCGGGGGCTGGATGCGGCCCGCGAAATGGTTTCATATGGCCCGCGAAGCCATCCTGGAAACAGTGAGGGAAAGGCCCCCGCTACCTTGGCCTTGGCCGGCTGGCTGGGAGCCAATGTACAATTTTGTGGTGGCCATCTATGCTGAAACGCATTCAGTTCCATAAGCTCCCCGCCCCGCATGGCCTGAGAGGAACAGTGAGGCTCCTCCAGTGGACCATGCCTTGGCACTTGCCCTGGTCCCACCCCCTTCTGCCAGAAACCCTCATATCTGTCCCACTCCTGCCCAGGCCCCCACAGGCACCATTGATGCGAACAATGTAGAGCTGGCCATGCCCACCCAGTAGGCCACACCCACTCCCTCCATGCCCACCCAGTAGGCCGCATCCCCTTGGCCACACTCACCCGGCCCCCCAAGGGCAACTGCAATGCTGATGTGGCCCTCAATGAAATTGAGTTCGACACCCCTGTTCTATGTTGATTATGACCTTCCGCGTCAATACCAACTTGAAAGACCTACCATGTCCTTCAAGTTACTTCTGAGAGACATTCTACAGAATCTGCTGCTTCAGCATCACTCTATGGTGTTGTTATGCCCTCCAGGCATCTCTCAATCCACAAAGAACAAGTTTTTAAAATTAAAACTGAAAGCATGCTTCATTTGTACTGTCAAAACAATTCCGTTTTAAGGATTCTTGTTGAAGATGTTCAGTCCTCAATGACTTAAGGTGAATTATATACAGTAGGCCTGGTATTACACCAGAAGGACTGATAAGCCAGAATAATAAATAACAGAGATGCAGTAGGCAACTATCTTTCTGGATGGATATCTTGATCCCATAAGAAACATTTGTAGCTTAACCTATTGCTCATGAACACTGACAGTCTTCATGCAGCACAGCGGTTTATTTTAAGGAGTGACTTTATACCTTGCCATCTTTTCAAAACTCAAGTCAGTGAACAGGCTTTTTCTTTTGTGCAACTTATCCACCCAACAAATAGATCAAATAATTCTGCCTGAACTAAGGAGTGATGCATAATTCAATATTATGCAATGAACTTCAAGGAGGAGGTGGGACTTTCAGCTGGGCTTCCCCTGTCCCAGTCCACTTTTCAAATCACACTGACTTTTAGCTTAACTTTACCAGCTTCGTCACATAACTCTGTCTCCCTGACAGAACACATTTTATTCATTTCTTTTTTTCTAACTTTTAATATTTACTATTATTGTTTTGTTTCTGATATCCTATCCTTTTTCTTTTTTCCTTGTGTTTTTTTGTACACATTTAGAGCCTTCCATCTTCATACACCATCAGCAACTTTCTGCAGAGAAGGGAAAACCAGCGCAAAGCATACTTATTTGTAAGTATACAAATCAGGAAGTTGGGGTACTTTCCCGGAGACCAATTCATCAGTGTGGTTGGAGACATCAAGCTTCAATTTTCTGCTTGAACAAAAAGATTTTCTTCTAATCAAAAAGATCTACACTGACGTTTTTGAGGATTAAAGGTGAATGAAACTTTCTGTTTCCATCTTCAAAAATTTAGCTTCTGACCTTTCATTCTGTTCCCTTTTCTATTCATTCTATCAAGTTTCTCTTTGACTTTTGTCCATATAAAAGAGTTAATGTTCTTATTACAAGGCCATAGAATCCTTTCCTCCCCTGTTTCAAATTAATACTGGCAAAAAGAGAGCTCATTAGGAATATCTCATTCATAGTCAAACCAGATTGATCTTAGAAACAAAGCAAGGTTGGCATGGTTAACAACTGGATGGAGAACCACCTGGGAACTTCATGGCTATTGACCAAACCAGCATTTCTCAATCTTGGCCACTTTAAGATGTATGAATTTCAACTCCCAGACTCCTCTAGTCAGCTTCTTAGCAGTAGCTAAGTAACTTGTACTTTGTCACATTGTGCAATTTACCCACACCCATACCCACAATCGACAATCAGGAAAAAAATAGGGAATTACTGGTTCATATTCATCTGCATGTTTTTCAAGCTGACTGAAAAGTGGCGCCACTCTGCCTTGTGGAGATGTGAAGTCAGAGAGAGAAGAGTTGAATTTTTCCTCTGTAAAATTAAGTGAGATGGTTCTTTGGTTTGATATTGGTGACAATTCCATTAGCAGAGGTGATGGAGGGTTGCTACAAGACAAAAAAAAAAAAAAAAGGGGGGGGGAGTTATTTCCAAAGTCACTGACAGGAGCTGATACAGTTGCCAGCTGCAGAGGTATGGGATGAATTGAATGTATTAATTGTATTAAATTTTCAGCTTTGAAATAAGGCTTTCAGGACACTTCATCCCAGTTAACCCACCCTGATTATCTCTATATGGGAGAAAGAGGGCATAATTTTCCCCACAAGAGTGTGGTGAGAGCAATTTTCCATTCTGTCTCTGATTATTTAGCCCAAAAACCTTTCTCTTAGCTCATTGCATTTGCATTTTGCATTTGCTTTATCAGAAATGAGCTGGAAGAAAAGTGTATTAAACAATGGCTAGGAACATTTTGCTAACAACAATCATCCATGCTTATGCAAAAATTCAATCAAAATTCACTATTTTGATAAATGGACAAAGAAGATGTCAGTAAGGGCTCAGAATCATACACCTGAACAATAAAACACAAGCAAGACTATATGCTATAAAGTCAACCAATGTAACATGCCTGTTCTCCATGTCTTGCTTCCTAGATGATTCAAGAGGGGGGCAAAATGCTGTGTGGACTGCTTCCCTTTGCTTGCTGGATGTCTCATAAGGATTAGGTGCTTGAGCTGCTGACTTGCTTGGGGTTTGATACAAAGCAGAATTCCACTTTGGGCTGGCTGCATTTGTGATGATTTCGTCCCCTCCGCTCTCACTGCTGTCACTGTAGCTGTCTCTCCGAGAAGGAGACCTGACCTTGTTCTGGTCAATGGCTTCGTTTTCCTCAGAACTATCATCTTGTTGTCCATTAGGGGGAGGTAGGTTTCCTTTGCCCACTTTGGGGAATATTTGCGGTGGGGAATGGATTGGTGTCTAGAATAAGCAGAAGAAAATAATTGTTTGACCAAACCCCGAAAAAAGTTCCTTACGACTCAGATTCAAAGTTATGATGTTCACACACTCCCCCTGCAGTCAAGTTATCACATTTTGGGCACTCGGCAACCAGCCTGCATTTATGTCCATTTATGGCGTCCTAGTCACATGATCACAATTTATGATTTTTTTTTTTTGCTGGACACCAGTGTTTGTGGACAATGGGTTTGCTTACAACTGTGGACAGTTGGGATTCACTTAATGACCACAGCAGAAAATGTTGTAAAATCAGGAAAGCCACATGGCTAGATTTGTTCTAGCACAGTGTTTCTCAACCTTGACAATTTTAAGGCATGTGGACTTCAACTCCCAGAATTCCACAGCCAGCACTGTCAAGGTTGAGAAACACTGTTCTAGCAACAGTTGCCTGTGCCTAGTAAGTGGGTACAGCCAGACTAAGCACAGGATGTCTTTGAGTATGATGCAGAAATATAAAATCAGCACCCACCCCTAACCTTTTGGGCATTGCCCTCTAGAGCAGTGGTTCTCAACCTGTGGGTCGGGACTCCATTTGGGATCGAACGACCATTTCACGGGGGTCGCCAAACAAGGCTGTCCGCCATTTTTTCCCCCTTTTCTTTGGCCACGCCCCTGGCACCCGGTGATGTATAAGTGGTTGGGGGTCACCACAACATGGGGAACTTATTATGGGGTCGCGGCATTAGAAAGGTTGAGAACCACTGCTCTGGAGTCAAACACGACTGGACGGGGAAAACTTTTACCTTTATACTTTCGGGTGAGCATGCAAAAGATTTGGAAACCTTTATGACACCGGTTTCACAAAAAGCCTAGTATACTTTTTAATTCTTACCAATAACGTAGGATCAATCTCTGGTAAAATTCCAGGAAGTGGCCTGCAGAGGAGAAGGGTGACTTCGGGGGAAGTTCCCCTGAGAGCCGAGATGACTTCCTAAAGGACAAAACATTATTCATAAGCTACATTTGGCACCAGCCTGCAATGAACAGGGTAACACTTAAAGAAGGAGTATACAATCTTTTTGCGCTAAAGGCCACACTTGATCTTTGAGGGAACCACAAATGCACGAAAGGCTGATTCCAAGATAGAAGGTACTAACCTGCTGAGATAATCCTTTTAGAGAAGAACCATTGACTTTCAAGATGACATCTCCAACTTCAATCTGCCCACTCTCTGCAGCTGGTTGTCCCGGAAAGAGCTTTTTCACCCTGACTATACTAGAACCCGGCTGTTCTGGGGAGACGCTATCTTCACGGCAGAAACTGAAGCCTAGCCCAGAACTGTTTTTCACGAGTTTCACCTCGAATGTATTGTCTAAAAAGGAAATGAGCCATGTTACTGCACACCAAAAGATGCTCACAGTTCACCTGTACTCACTCATCCGTCCTTTCTCTTGAATCTGATTAGCTAAGATATATCTGTAATGATCAGAAAAATGATCATTGCTGGCTGTGGAATTCTGGGAGTTGAAGTCCACATGCCTTAAAATTGTCAAGGTTGAGAAACACTGACCTAGGATGTTGTAAGAATATGAAAACAGGACAATTTTAAAACTTTCATAAAAACTCAAAGAGATCCATCTGAAAATAATATTAGGATTCCAGAACAGATAAAAAATTCAGGAGCTAAGAAATAGTTTATAATTGTGCAGTGAAAAATAGATTATGATTTAATCTATTGCTGTTTGAAGCATTGTTTATCTCTTTCTCCCAGTGGAGCAGGCTTAAGTAACACCATTCCAATACAAGCAATAATGTTTAAAATAACAAATGCAAACCTCTGTTTATTTATTTAACCAAGTTCAATTTGAAAAAGGCAGGCTGGCAATACAATAGACCATCAAGTAATAATCTGTTTCTGCAATAATTTACAGATGACTCTAAGTGCAGACATATGTTTAGTCACTGTTAAAAAAAACCAAGACACTGAAGGGGCCACGGTTAAACTTTCCTTGGGAGAGAATTTCATAATTGGGGCACTGCCATAGGAAAGGTCCAACTCTTGGCTGAAACTACCTGTCCTTCTAATACAGATTGAAATCCACAAGTCCAGAATAAACCAGAGAGGGAACCAGCACTGTTGTCAGCAGGATGTTAAAATCTGCTTATTTGCATGGGTTTCTTAAATGAGGAATACTGTTAACTTTTATTGCATGCCAGTAGCTTTACTTTAAAGCAGGGGTGTCCAACCTTGGCAACTTTAAGACCAGTGGACTTCCACTCCCAAAATTTCCTAGCCAGTGTTAAAAGTTGCCAAGGTTGGACACCCTTGCTTTAAAGCCTTAGTAGACTGGTGTCATGCTGACAGAGGTCATGACTGTTTTCTATCATCTAAGAATCCTGGATATAAAATCACAATCTCAAATTACAGGAATGCAGATTTGGGTTGAATGCTCCAAAAAATTATTTAACAGATCAGTTGATGGTAGAATCAGAAATGTTACTCTTGCTGACTAGAAAATCTAAGTCTCTGTATACAGATATGGTAGTAGGTTCAGGAAGACTGATGTAGAATGTCAAATTGCACAGTATATTCATGATTATATTACAAAGGCAGAGCATTCTTTTTGTGGTCAAAGAATGAAAAGAAAAAAAAATTATACATTTAATAGGGAAATAAAAGGGGAAGAAAAATTGATATGCAAACCAAAAAACTGTTTTTCTAAAATGTAGACAAATAGAACAAAGACAGTTCTGTGTCTCCTGTACAGATTTTAGTATTGTGTTCTTATTGTCTGAAAGTCTAAAGAAGAGGCGTTGTGGCCTAGAAGTGAAACTCTCGCCTCACAATCAGGAGGCTGTGAGTTCGATCCTAGGTAGCAGCAGACATTTCTCTCTTTGGATGCAATGAATTATTGTCTGCTGTGGACACTGCATAGACATTAGGAAAGGCATCTGGTCAGTAAATGCTCAATTCCATTCAGTCACCCTGACTCTACCCTGATGCAAGGAATTACAGGGCTGTTAAAAGAAAAAAAAAGTTTGATAATCTAAAACTAAAGATTTGGTGCATACCTAGTCTTCAGTTCTGATTTGTTTTTGTAAGTTTTATTCAAAATAACTGCAAATAGAGGCTGTATATCAGGCTAAGCCAGAATGGAAAAAACCCACATTATGACTTACTAGACTGTATGAGTCCAACCAAACCTTATGTTTCATATTTCCTTTAAGGTCTCAGTTGTATTTAGAAAGAATCTCACCATCAGTGACAAAGTTGTATTCTCTGGCACCTGAAGTCTTCTTCACAGGCTTCTCCAGGAGGACACTATGACTGGGTTTGTTTGTTGGTGTGCACTGTGATGTCGTGGGAGCTTGGACTCTGGGTGCTGGAAGCTGCCCCTTTTCTAGTACTAGGTGGACCTCCTGCAGAGGGAACCACAATTAGGTGGGGTATTAATAATCAAACAGCTCTTAGCTACTATGATGGCCAACCTACAGAATTAATTTAAGATGCATAAAGAGTGAGGACATTTGAGATTTCCTCTGTTTGTTCCATAATTCCACACAACAAGAAAAGGTCCCATTGCACTAAGAAGTAAAAAGAGTTTAAGAGTTTTACCGAATTTGTTTATCTTTCATTACAGGTAATCCTCAAATTACAATCACTTGCTTAGTGACTGTTGGAAGTTATAACAGTACTGAAAATAAGTGACTTATGACTGGTCCTCACACCAAAGACCATGGCCACATGATCAAAATTTGGGTGGTTGGCAACAGGCGTGTATTTACGATAGTTGCAGTGTTCAGAGATCATGTGATCATTGCTGTCAACCTTCCCAGACAGCTTCCAACAAGCAAAGTCGATGGTGAAAGTTAGATTTGCTTAATGACCACATGATTCCCTTAACAACTGCAGTAATTTGCTTATCATCTATGGCAAAATGGTTGTAAAATTGAGCGCAACTCACTTAACAACCAACTTGCTTAGCAATGAAAATTATGGTCCCAATTGTGGTCATAAATCAAATGGGTTACCTATATACAGTTCTAGAGACGATCAGCTAAAAACACCAAGCTTGTACAAGGCTTCTGTCTGAGGGCTGATTCAATTGAATCACTCCTTGAATCAAACTGGTAAATCGGTTGGAGTCTCTGAATTATCAGAAAGGCTTTTGTGCTCATACACAGATTTTTTTTAAAACAGAGTTGCCTGTTCAAGGGGAACAAATAGAGTAAGCACTGCTGATGTGACTGAAGATAAGTTTCAGTATGGTTTCTTATTCCTTCCTGGGATTATAATAATGTAAAGTAGCCAAAACCAAGATGGCTGTTGTTTCCTACCTGGCCAGTGTTTCTCATGATTTCCACAGCTTGTTTATGTGTTGCTCCTTCCAATGTGATCCCATTAACAGAAAGCACTCGGTCACCTAAGAGCCAACAAGAGATATTTGTAACAATAAAGAGAAGCAAACATAGGTCTGACACAATCGTTTATTTGATACAATAGCCATTAATTTGAGCAAGACATTTATAGATCAAGAGTACTTCTCAACTCTCATAACTGAAGCTGGACTGCAAAAATCCAAATCACCACTAGATAGCAGCAAAGAAAGGCAGAAAACAGAAAACTTCACTGCTTTGCTGTCATCTAGTGTTCAACCAGATATATGCAGGCCAGATTTGGTAGCCATACCCACAAGCAGATCTGATTATGATAATTCCAACTCTTTCCAAAAATGTAAAATCTGAATACTTAGATTTTTTTTTTTTAGAAACGTTGCTGAAGCTAACTTGAACCACTGATTTACTAATCCAAATGAGTGGCAGTAGCTCTCCACTGTCAGATGGAGCATTGGGGTTTAATCTAGAACAGTCTATGTTCAAACCATGGGATCTGCCACAGAGCTATGATTTCTATTTGAAGTTGCCTTTCACAGAAATGCTATTTAAATCAGAACTGTCCTTTTTGATTAGGAGTGATTCTTTCAGGCAGAATTTTTATACCACTACCTAGAAATCTAATGTGGGACCTTTGGGATGCAGATCCTCTACCACTTGGCTGTGATCCCTCTGTCTATCTAGTATGAATAACAGCATAACTTGCATTTTATTGTAATTTTAATGTGATTTTACATATTTATTCATATATTTATGGTTACATTTTAATGTTGTAAGCTACTTAGAGTCGCCTTGTCACAAGATGGGCTGCAAACAAATTTAATAAATAAATTAAATAAATAAATAAACAAGCACATCTTCCATTATGCCGTCTAAATAGTTGTATTAAAAGACCCTCAAATGAGACAGGCAGGTGTGATTCTACAGCCTGTGATGGTCTGCCTAGCAGAATCCACAGAAGTGTATTTGCAATGCCTCCCTAGCTATATCCATCCATCCATCCATCCATCCATCCATCCATTCACTGTATGTATGTATGTATGTATGTATGTATGTATGTATGTATCTATCTATCTATCTATCTATCTATCTATCTATCTATCTATCTATCTATCTATCTATCTATCTATCATCTACCTACCTACCTATCTACAGTGTCTGTCTGTCTGCCTGCCTGCCTGCCTGTCAGTCAGTCAGTCAGTCAGTCAGTCAGTCAGTCAGTCAGTCAGTCAGTCAGTCAGTCAGTCAGTCAGTCAGTCAGTCATCTGGTGATGTTACATTAGCCAGGAGACTACAATGCTAATACAGAACAGTAGCTTGGCTGCCTAAGATTGCTAGCTATGTTTGGTTCACACTTGTGTGGTATCCATAATGCCCCACAGGAGGGTGAGCTAGCGCCACACCAGAAAGAAAGACAGTGTCATGAAGGGCCCTCTCCTTCCACTGAAGCCACTTCCCAAAAGGGCATTGTAACTGAGAAGGTCCAGCACTAGCAGGATTCAGGAAGTGCCAGCTCATCTTCCCACCAAAGTGGTACCTACTTATCTACTTCTGCTAGTGAGCAGAAGCTCAGGCGAGTGATGGGAGCTCACCCTGCCATGCAATGCTAGGACTCAAACCGCTGGAACAAAGACTATCTCCAGTATCATTAAGATACTGAGCCACCATGCTTTTTTAAACACGGATAATGTGCAGTTTGTCAATTATAATGAAATTAAGAGCTCATCATTCAATTCCATCTTCCAATTCCAATTTGTTCAGAAAAGGTTTCTGATGATCCAAGGGATAGGGCAAGGAGAAGGGACAACAACATATGAAGATACTTGGCCTCTTGATCCCAATTAATCTACTCTGCCCAGTAAGGCCTTTTTCTTGAAAGCCTAACCATTCCACATTTTGATACTTTCAGCAGCTGAGTTACCCTGATACTCACCTTTCTGAATCCTACCATCAGCTTCGGCTGCTCCCTTAGGAATGATTGCCTTTACATAAAGTCCTCCATACTTTACATTGGTGTTCACGCCACCCTACAGAAGTAAAAAAATAGTATTGAATCAAAACATATGTTTTTATTAGAAGATTAAAACTGAAATACTGATAACTAATCCAGTGGCTTAAGAAGTCCATGCAATTGCAATACTTGTGGAAACATTTCAGCACAAGCAGGTAGACAATCTAAACCCCACATGAACAACAGATGCTTTTTGAGTTGCATGCAAATAAAACATAGAGGCCAATTCCAAGCAGCATGGGAGGCTAGGGAATTGAAGTTTACACATCTTGAAATTACCAAGTTTGAAAAATGCTGATCTAGAGAAAAAGATGATCTCGTCATAAAACCTTTGAACATGGACTGAAATCATTTTGGCTGCCAAGCTATCACTGGCTTATCTAAAAACAAATGCAGCTTTGTATGTACATGTACAGGTAGTCCTCAACTTATGACCATAGCTGAATCCTAAATTTCTGTTGCTCAGCAAGACACTTGTTAAGTGAGTTTTGCCCCGCTTAACAAGCTTTCTTGCCACAGTTGTTAAGTGAAACACTGCAGTTGTTAAGTTAGTAACATAGTTGTTAAATGAATCTGGCTTCCCCATTGAATTTGCTTGTCAGGTCACAAAAGAGGATTGCATACCCTGGGACACTGCTACCGTCATTAATAGTCAAGTGTCTCGTGTGAAAACTATCATAAATCACTATTTTCGGTGATGTTGTAACTTTGATCACTAAACCAATGGTTATAAGTCGAGGACTACATGTAATATTTAATTATCGGTTAATAGATTCTTGATTGGAATAATATATTCTTTTAAAGCAGTTTAAAGCCCTCTGCCTTGCAACCAATGAATCTTTGACATTCATTATGTATCAACGGAAAATATATATTATTGATATTTTGCTTTCTGATCACCAGAGGGAGCTCATGGAATGTCTGAGAAATTCATTTTCTTGCCAGGGTGCCAATAACCCACCCTTAATAACACTGTAAACCTGGGTAAATAACTTACAGGTCTCAATGGGTTTACTGCAGGGATGAAAAGCAGAGCAGTCTGCTAGGAGACTGGGCCGCAATCGTGAGCATAATTTCCATGTGAATTAAAATAGTTATGTATGTTAGGACAGCTGTGAGAAATTCACACTAGTGAAGTATGAGGATGTTATAAGCAAATGAAAATTCTGACCCTGTTTTGCAAATTAGTATGTCTTTTGCAAATTATGATGGCACTGTTTATTTTTCACTGTTTAACTGAATCCTCTTAGGCTGCCTTTTTAGCTTTGCACTGCTATTTTCTCCCTTATTCTTATTGCCATGTATATGTATACTTGCCAACTTCAACATTTGGGGAAGTTAATTACAGTCCCCATTGACATAAAGATTAACCTTCAAGGTGCTATGTGACTATGCTTGTTTGTTTTATTTTGGGCAAATTGATATTTCCAGATGTTAGAAAGCAAATATACTCACTCTAAGGATACATTTTTATTATGATCCTTCATCTTTGCTTCATTTATTGCCTCTGTTGCCTTCTTTTGATTTGTTTTAACTTACTACACATTTCTGGATATGCCTATTCTTTTCTGTGACACATTTTTGTCAGTAACACATTTTCCCCTTTGCTATTTTCAAGCTTCTTTGGATATACAGGAATGCTATTTTATTTATTATGCGGAAAACATTTTTCAATAAAAAATAATAATGTCTTCAGCCTTCCATAGGGTCACTTGCTTTGCCTGTTATTTCCTTGTCAGCAGTTTTGCTGCACCACACAATTGTCCCTATTGCTGTGCTCAGCTCTTCTACGGAGCCAGATAGTTGACCAATGGAAGAAGGCAAACACTAGCAAAAAGCTGACATCCTTTCCTCACCACATCTGCTTTCTTCAAGGGTGAAAAAGAACTGGGAAAACCCTCCCTGCTATTGTCTGTGTTGTGGGTGGCACAGCTAAGAGTACAACAGGGTGTCGATGGTTGCAATAAAGGATGGAACTTTGATAACAAAAAGGACAAAATTCTAGGAGCTGAGAGGAAGAGAACCATGGTAACATGAGGCTACTCTGATTTCCAGTCAGAATGTTTGGAAAGTACCCATATACACAGTGGTGGGATTCAAATATGTGAACAATCGGTTCTCTGTGTGAATTCTGCTTCCAGAAGCCTGTTCTAGGCCTGGGCTCTGAGGCCCAGAACGGACTTCTGGAAGCAGCGTCCACGCACTTCCAGAGGGCTGTTCTGGGCCTTGCAGAAGCTAGGGCTTCAGTGGGTGCCATCCAGTGGTGGGATTCAGCCCGTTCGCCAAACTCAACAAAAAATTAGCTACTTATTGAATCCTACCACTGCGCGTGCGCCGCATGCACACACACACGCACATTTAAAGATGCACATTACAAAGTCTACATTGGAGAGTTCTTGGTGCTCTCTGAGCTTGTTTCCTTGCAAACGTTTCATTACGCAATTAGGTAACAGCGTAATTGCTAAAAGGGAGTGGGATCCACTATTAATCATGGTCTTTATCTATGCTTATCTGGGGGTTGATTGCTGGCAAGAAGGTATTTTGGTCTGTTTTTTGGTTCCCTTCTGGCTTTTCTTGATTGTCTCTTTGGAATGGTATGTAGATATTATCTCTCTATGCCTGTTGATGGTTGAAGTCTACACTGCTTGCATTGATTAAAGTTTGCTGTTTGCAGGACAAAAAGAGTCCAGCATTAAACTGATTTATTTTTATATATTTAGTTGCCCTGCACAGATCTGTAACTATATCCATGTTTGTGTAACTGCAAGGTGGTTAAGAAAGGTAAAAGATTAGCAACAAGCAAGTA
Source organism: Crotalus tigris (assembly GCF_016545835.1). Lineage (NCBI taxonomy): Eukaryota > Metazoa > Chordata > Lepidosauria > Squamata > Viperidae > Crotalus > Crotalus tigris. The sequence continues at coordinate 835,259 of NW_024097440.1, forward strand.
CTTAAGGTCCATTGCTTCTCTGTAAATCATGCATTTGAACAGGTGACTTGGGAGTGGAGAAAAAGATAAATCAGCTTAAAACCTTGTCAAACAGTACCGTAACACTTATGCCCAAACCGTTCTCATTTTTGGCCAGTCTGACTTCAAAGATATCTCCAGGTTTAAGAGGTGTTTTAGAATTCATGGAGCTGGAGAAATTCACCAAGAAAGCTTCCTTTAAGTAAGAAGAAAAAAGGCAAAAATGTTACAATAATAACAATAATAATAGAGTTGGAAGGGACCTTGGAGGTCTTCTAGTCCCTTTCTCAGGCAGGTAACCCTATACCAATTTATGATAACAATGTATTTACAGGTAGCCCACGTTTAATGACCACAATTGGGACCAGTAACTTGGTTGTTAAGGGAAGCGCTAAGCAAAACTGCAACTGCTTATAATTTCACTTTAGCTTTCCTTTGGTTTACAGTCCTGCCAAGGTCATAAATGTGAGTACTCATGGCGAAGTTATTTCTTGATCAACTGTGAATGGTCACTAAATTTGAACAAGTTGTTGAACAAGGATTATCTGTACTGAGATAACCAAAGGATTGAAATAGAAAAAAAAATTCTATATAAGCAGAATACAAAGATATGTATTAAAAGAGCATTCTATTTTAATCAAACATAAGCATATTTACCCCAGTGTAAATTCCATCTACATGTGATAAACAAAGATAAGATGTTTGTGATGCTGTGGCCAATGCTTTATACCAGGGGTAGTCAACCTTGGCTCTTTTATGACTCGTGGACTTCAATTCCCAGAATTCCTGGCTCAGGAATTCTGGGAGTTGAAGTCCACGAGTCATAAAAGAGCCAAGGTTGATTACCCCTGCTTTATACAAACTAATTTTTACAACAAAGAAATCAATATGCCAATACTTGTGCAGATGAGGAAAACTTTGCTAAACAGTTTAGCATGCTATAATCACATAGTGTCAGACTCCAAAAACCAAGAAAGACACATTGTGATTCTTCCCAATAGATTTTTTTTATTATTCCTCATCCATAGACAGAATCTTGCCAAACTAAAACATGCTAACACCACATAAATCCTATGCTCTGAGAACGATTTGGGAGGAGCCATCTTTACCCTCTTTTTTGCACATAAAGTATCTGAACTTAGTTGTCTCTTGCCCCTCTGGAATACACCCTCTCTTCCTGAGAATCTGGACTCAATTCCATCACACATGGACAGATGTTCAACATAACATCATGTGACCAGAAAGTTAATCAGCTGACTTACATTTGGAGGAAGGAGAAAGAAGGACAAGTGACAAGATGTATGTGATGACAAAATGCAAATACTGCTACTAACATACGTCAAATATTGAGACAAAAGTATGTTAGAGGTAGGATTTGTATCATGATGTCATTGCATGCATGCTGTGATAGAATTTCAGACTGTTGCAGTCACCTGTGATCTAACTAGAAAATAATTCACATTAATTATTCAGGAAATTGATTAGTTAAAATTACCGTATATTCCGGCGTATAAGACGACTGGGCATATAAGACGACCCCCAACTTTTGAGAAGATTTTCAGGGTTTAGAAAGTCGTCTTATACGCCGGAAAATACGGTACAATATTGAATTTCTGTTTATAGATGAGCACAATAGGAGCTCCATTCCTTTGCTGCTAGAAAGCGAGTGTTGCCCACCACTGCTTCCCTAATGCTTCCTGAGCTCAGCTGGTATTTTTTTCCCCATATATTTTATTGATTTTTTAAAACATAAATCACTTAATAGCTGATAAACAGTGTGTTTGCTGGGTTTACATTTGTAAAGAAAAATTTAAAAGGGATTTTTGAATGTTTTGTCCTGCTGGCTGTGGAATTCTGGGAGTTGAAGTCCACATGCCTTAAAATTGTCAAGGTTGAGAAACACTGTGTTAGTGCTTATTTCTGTAAAAAAAAATAGGGCTGGCCACTAGGGGGCAGATTGGTTTTAAATTCAGAGAACAGCTACCCGGCGTATAAGATGACCCCCAACTTTTGAGAAGATTTTCAGGGTTTAGAAAGTCGCCAGAAAATACGGTACAATCCTGCAAAAATCTGAGCACCTTGAGAGGGTTCCACAGAGGTAATTTTTTTTCTATATTACTTGTCTGCCACCTAGTTGTCCCCTGAAGTTTTGCAGGTCAAGACAATTACCCTAAAATTAGTAGCCTTGAATTTGCTCAAGGATACTGGCTAGATTTACATACTGTGCTAAGCCAAAAATGGTTGGACTGGCTGTGCCTTAAGTATATTGTATGAACCCTGTCAAAATGTTTTAGGGCAGGGACACACAACTTCTATCAACTCAAAAGCTATACTAGACTTTTCATTATGCCTCAGCTAAGAATTATGGTAAATCAATCCACTATAATTTTTCATGTAATCTGTATCTGAAATGTGGTGTGTCAAAACATCCAGAAAAAAAAATTCTTTTTAAGTCTGACCCATTTGTGAGAGGATGATTGCCAGGCAATAGGATAATTTCCCCCCTCTTTTAATGTCCTTTATTCTTCCCCCTTTGTTTCTCTCAGTTCTGTTGAGGACTGAGCTGGAGGACTTCTTATATCGGCAATTTTTCTTCTGGCAGTGAATTGGCTATTTATAGCTTTCAGTACAAATGAAAACCACCAATTTGTGAACATAGAAATGATTACAGATTACAGAGCAACTCACAAAGCTGCAGCAAGTCAAGGATCAAAGAACAAAAAGTTGCATAAATAAATCTTTATGAGCCAAATTCATCACAATAATTTGGACTGTCAGATCTGCAAAAAATCCAGACCATCTCCAGAGCTCTCGTGGTAGAGATCTGATAATCCTAACAATAATCCCTAAAAATATGATCAGTACCAAAATGTTTTCTGTCTAAATATTAACCAAGTTGATGTAAATAAGCAAAATTTTCATTAAAATAACAAAGATACAAAAAGTTTCATTGCCTAGCATCAAGCCAGTTAAAATAGCTTTTTAAAAGTTAAAGGAGCCTCTCTCTCTCTCTCTCTCTCTCTTTTTCTCTGGTGATAATACCATGCATTTCACATCGAGAAAACCTTGGCCACAAACGTTAGTTTAAGGGCATGAGCAATTAACCAACAGCACCATTGGTACACCCTGCCCACTATTCCCTTTCACCTTAGTAAACCTGCTCTAACAAACACTGGGTCTTTTTGCTTACAGAAAAAGCCATGCAACTGAAATCAACTTTACCCTTTTCAATGCGGTTTGCTCCTGGCTGCTGGAGTAAGTGGCTTCATCCATGTCAGAATCCCCTCGGTCAGAATAGTCAGGGGTCTCTGCCATGCCAGTCAGTTTGGTTTTTATCAGGTTGGTCTCTGAAGAAGATCCATTCCTTTCACTGCATTTGGGAGGGCCCGGGAGAAGATTACTGCAACGTTGCAATTCCTGCTGGTCATTGATATGGTGCCCATAGCTGTGGTTGGTTTGGCTCTGGGACAGGCTAGCACTCTCGGTCCTGGAGTCTTGGGAACTGAGACTCCCACCCCATTTGCTTGAGCAAATACCAGATACACTTCCAGAGTTGGGTCTCCACTGACTTACTGGCCAGTTCTGTTCCTCTGAAGAGGACTCAGCCTCATGGTCTGCCCTCAAGGAAGTCTTTTTAAAGCATCCCTTTCTTAGGAGACTGGATGTTCCTAAGGATAAATGGAAACACCAATTATAAAATTATTGAATCACCTTTCCAGACACAGATGTGACAAAGATCACTATTTTTTTAACTTCAGCAACTTTAAGATGGTTGGACTTTTGTCTCCCAGAATTCCCTGGCCAGTAGTACCAGTTTCTCTCTTTACACATATCTTGTTATTCTAGGATTTAATATTTTTTGGAATTGTTAACCAAACCTCTCTGTTTTAATTTAATTAGGGAACTATAGTTATTAGTAATAAAAGATCCTAAATCATGACTTGATTTGGTTTATGTTTTGAGTTTTTTCCTCTGGTCCTGCTAGCCATTATTTGTTGATTCCCTAGAATAATTAATCCAGGATATATTATATCTTGCATGGTGGTTAGGGCCTATATGAAATAAAAATGTATATATTTGCACATATCTCAGAATGAGCCAAATAAACTCCACCCACACTTCAGTTATTGAGTCAAAAATGTGCATTCTAAAAGGAAGGGTCAATAAGAGAATTTATAAGCCTGAAAACAAATATAAAATAGAACTTCACATAAATTTTGAAAATCAGAGAATTTGGGGATTAATTTGACACCAAGTCTACAGAGGTCTCTCATGCTTGGAAAGCCCAAGGGACTCTTCCCTTAGTGACATTTCAGCTGGCTATAAAAATAATTTGTTCCATCTTGTTTATTTTGTCTTGATATGAAGTTTTTAGCTGCTGTAATTCTAGGTCTTTATTTTTCCACTTTTATTAGTTCCATTCTTCTTCTATTTTGAATGTTATTGTCTGTTTCAAATTATCACCATTTGCCTTGGCAATTCCACATGCCCACCCCTGTCATCTGAGCCTAGGGCTAAGTTCAAGTATTTGGATATACAAAGAAAAAACAACAACAGAATGATTCAATCGCCTTGAAAGAAGTTGGCCATCCTGTGGCTATCCTTTCAGAAGGATCTTGCTCTTTTTTTCCTCTCTTTTTCCATCAGAAAACCATCTTTATCAGCTGATTAGGTCAGATGTTTATTGGCAATATTTGTACTGTAGAACCTATAGCTAAGGAGCCACTTACACAAATGGTAACAAAGGCCGTGCAGTGCTTTTGAACACAAACTGGGACTTCAGAACAGATGGGGATATAAATATTACACTTGCCTGAAATTCCTTAAAGCAAGTCGTCTGTCTTTTCCCGCAATTGTTAATAGCTGTGGAGGACAGCCACGCAACCTTATCAAGAAGTAGCTGCTTTTGGAGTTACAAGTAGTTCTCAACTTACGACTGATCATTTAGTGACCGACCTACCTGAAAAAGGGAATTTAGGACCTGAATCTGAAATTCTGATGGTCAGACATTTCGGGCACTCAGTATCACATGACTGCAACTTATGACAGATTTGTTGAAAAATGGCACTTACATCCAGTATTGGGCAAAAGTGTGCCATAGTGAACACTGGGTCACTTAACAACCACAGCATTCTCACTTATGACTATGGTATTCTCACTTACAACCGCTGCATTCATTTAATGATCACCACCAAAATGTCATAAAAATCAGGACAGTCATGTTTTATGACCATTATGACTAGCAACCATACTGAGTGGGCTCCATTATAGTTATTTATTTTATATTATTTTATTTTATTATCAAACTCATTGGCTGCCCATCTTACCACTGGGTAACTCAAGGGATATCTAAATAGGTAGGTGCTATGTTCGTGCACTACTTTTTCTAAGCCAAAGGTCTGTACAATGCTAATATGGGCTCATTTAAGCCCTCTACCACAGAAAAACATCTGGAAGAAGGAAAATACTGATTACAACAGAAGGAACTGCAGGTTGCTATATACAAATTGCTAACCTAGAAAAAAAGTTTTATTTTGGGAAATACCTTTAACTGATCCATCCTTAGGCTGAGAAACGACAAGGGTCACATTTTCTGGAGCATGCTCAATAATTTCTAAAGCTGCAAGATGGCTGACCCCTTCCAGACTCACACTGTTTACTGAAATCAGACGATCTCCTATGCAGATGGATTAAGTCACAAATTAATAATCCAGAATAGATATTTCTAAAGTTTACTGTCTTCTACTGATATTTCCAAAGTGTATCATTCATTGCATTTTGCAAGCAAACATTCTTCCAAACATAAATGTTATTAAACTGGAGCAGCAAAACATGGTAGACTCATTATGAAATGTTGGAGAAATGTATTACACACATCAGTAACAGAAAGAATAATATGCATGTGATTAATTTTCCTTATAAGAATTTGAAATTCTCCAATCTTATGCAGAATAAGAATTCCAAAATGACAATTCCCATTACCAGGACCACCATTTGGTATGTCAGAATGACTCCTTTTTATGAGACTAGTAGGTGTCCTTCTAAAGCCATTATCACAAATTCATACCACAGAATTCGACAAACGGTAGAGCTGGAAAGAATGTGCAGTATAGAATCTGTCTTGCAGATTACTAGTGTTCAGTGTTTTCAGAAGAGATTCACCAAATCTGCAAGCTGGAGTTCATTTTAACATATTTGTGTGTCAGAGAATTGCGCAGCAGGTGCCCAAATGGAGCCAGAGACACTGACAAGAACTTGTAGTTTTATATACATAAATATATTTTACATCTATATATACAGCAAACAAGATAGGCACACTACATCATGAGGTAAATCATCAGGGCACACAGAGCACACAGAAGAAAAAGGCGGCAAAAAAGGGAAACTCCCTCTCCACACCCATAGCAATCAATTACAATGCAGATTGCCTCACACAGGAGCCAGACAGCACTCTCCAACCAATCAACTATAGCTGTGTGTTCTGGCTCATTGTACAACCCCACTGTTCCAGCTACTGAATTTAAATATCTTAACACTGTGTTATACATCTTATCTTATTAACAATCAAATCTATTCTCTTTAGTGTGGAAACTTATAAAGGCCAAGTGAGCATTCTTACAAATTGGCAGTTTAAATAACTTCAATATTTGAATATGTACAAATACATTATTAGAAAAAAAACACCTTCAAGCTTTATAGTCCAAATAACTCCAGTAGGCACAGAATGAAGATTTTTATGAAGTCAAAGTCTCAGAGTCTAGGAATATATTGGAAAACTCTGATAAAGACATGACTACAGGCTTAAATAGTTTATTCTTCATTTCTTTTTATCTTACAAATCTGTCATCCTTTTTCTAATCATATCACCATCAATCAAGTAATTGTAAAGTAAGAATGTCAACAGACTACTACAGTTCCATTGATTTAGAGCTGTAATAACCCTAATATTTATTCATATACCTCAATCTTGATCTCTGTTTCTATCATGTCTCTATCTCTATCTGCATTTCTTAATATAATTTCCAAACATTAGCCAATGTTCAAAGTTATGTATTAAAATATTACCAAGGATGATACTGGAAGTTTTAATATGAAACATTCAGGTAATTTCATTTCAGGTAATTTCATTTTATCTATTATCTATCTATCTATCTATCTATCTATCTATCTATCTATCTATCTATCTATCTATCTATCTATCTATCTATCTATCTATCTATCAAATTTTTATGCCACCCATCTCCCTTCTAAGGCGACTCTGGGTGACAAGTTATAAAACAAATAGAAAAATAATTAAAATAAATTAAAATATTAAAACTATGCAGATTTCATACTTCTGTGTTCATTTTAAAAGAAGAACTGAAGTGTAATCAATTCCTATTTTGTGGAACATCACCTGGTTTTAATGATCCTTGCAAATCAGCTGGTCCCCCAGGAGTTACTGATTGGATAAAAATTCCAAGATCAAATTTTCCAGTCTTCTCACCACCAGTTATCTCAAACCCTGTTAAAAATAACTTTTTGGTTATTCATAGCAATATTTCACAAACCAATGGCTTACCCTTTTATTACTTGTGGTTTGCCAAGGTATTTTTCTGGGTAAAAACAATGCCCTCAAATATCCTAAGATTAAAATGGATCTCTGTTGAATTGCCCTAGTAGGCAATTCTCTTATGAGTGGCCAGTGTTGGTATCTAATTGCTTTCCCCAATGTAGGACTCTTCAGATACCCGGAGACTACATACTTGGCTCAAGAAATTTAGGAAGATGCATTCAAAACACATTTGGAAGGCACTGGACTGAGGAATGTCTAGACTGAAACATCTGGATTCAAATGTTATTGGCTCCAAATTGCTGGGTTTGTTATATATTAGCTCTTTGTACTACACAGAACTGTGGAAACCACCAACACCACAAATATAATAACAACGGCTATCTTAGATGGTATCTACGAAAAGTTTAGGACTTGTTTGGATAATGACTGAAAAAACAGAAGAAATTATTTGGGGCATCACCTTTCTATGTAGTGCTGGCCTGGGCTGTTCAAATATTGCTTATATCAGCTACTAGACATGTTTATTGGATACCTTTTCTCCCTAGTTTTTGATCCTTAAAGCCTGAATAGAAAATCCAGTTGCAAAATATCTTTGACTTATTTGTGTTGGGTACAAGCCAATCATCATTGCTTTACTGTTCAAAACATGACATGAAACAGCCATCCCTAATCCAAATGATTTTTAGAGCATAACTCTCAATATCCTTTATCAGAATTCAGATGCCAGAGATAATAAAAATTATAATTCACAACAGAACGAAGAAGCTCTGATTAGGGAAAATCGGAGTAGCACAATTTTCAAATTTCTCAGTGAAAAGAACAAAAGTCATTTGATGACAGAACTAATGGAATATGCTCCTTGAAGATAACTTGGAAGCTTTAGCTGTTACAAAATCTACAACTGTATCTCTCCACTGAAGTCAACCCAACCGCTTGGATTGTGTGAGAGAAGCAGTTGTCTGTCTTCCAGTTTTGGATGTTGGGGGAGGACATGAAGCCTGGGGGTACCATTTTCCATATTGGGGCTGGATTTCTGGAATGCTTTCTTATTGGGGGTTGATTAGCTCCACAATTATTGGCCTTATGGAAACAGCTGAAGATGGGCATTTTCTAAAGGGTGTTTGGGTCTTGATGTAGTTTGGGGTTCTATATGTAGAGTATTTTTTATCATTTGTAATTATATTATTGTCTTTTTTAATAAACATCTGAGACTCTATTTATGATTGTGATGGGAAATATATTTGAATAAACAAACAAAACACAGATATTTGGGCAAACTGGATATTATGGATATCTCAACCTCCTTTGAAATTGCTGCACTGATCGCTAGAATGTTCCCAGGCCCAATTCATAAGCGCTTTTTAATTTATATTAATTTTGAACTACTGTACTATAATTCTTATGATATTGTTACTGCATGTTTTATTTATCAGGATGATTCCGTCTCCGTTTCCTTGTGCATACCATCCAGAGTCAGTCAAATTGGGCAGTTTATAAACATGCATACATACATACACACAAACATATATGCATAAGCATCAACTTCTTTTGAAAGAAAAAGGAAAAAATATATCTTTTGCCTCACTACAACAATAAGTTTGTGTTAATGACTCAAATCTCAGGGATAGTTCTAACAGTGAAAACCTCTCTTCAATACACTGTGCAATCTTCTTGGTTTTTTTTTTTATTTCTGCATTTATATGTAATTGTTAAAGTAACATCTACTTACCTAAGCCATATTTTTCATCTTTGTTCAAGTTGATCAAGTTGACCTCCCTTTCTGGTAAAGACACTATATTCTTCTCTGTTTGGAGACCATCTGCGGACCAAAGCAACAGCACGTTTTTTAAAAATAATACTGAAATATAATAAGACAAATTCTATTTCTTAGCTACAACACTACATAAATCAAGCTTCGTTTCAATTCATTGTACAATTAAATCTTCCAAAAATTCAAAAGGAATTAATGGTGAGCTTCAACTCTACATTGACATTTTCAGAATGGATATGGAAAAAATAAACATCTTCTTTCTACATGAAATATTAGGGAGGTAATGAACATTTAAGAAACTGAATCATTCTGATCCATGACACAGCATGCAAATAGCGAATGAACCAAGTTTTCTTGCAATGCATGGAGACTTAAAAACTTGGACATTCTATTTTATCTTTTTGTAGTGTTTCCCATTTTAGGATTGGGGCGTATCAAAAGAGGAAGAATTTTGTTTTTCCTGCTTCTTTTGTTGAACCAATGTAATTCTCATTGCATAGATTATTTATATGGGTAGATGAAGAGAACTCATTCATAGGATGACTCATTTCTCAAAGACAAAACGTTTCATAACATCATATTAGCAGCTCTGCTCCTTACCTACTTGGGGGCAAGGTTACAACTTCAGTACAAAAAAACTCACAAACTCAGTTTGTGTTATGGTGCCTGTTTTATAATTTGAACCTCTTGCCTCCCTGCAGAAATCCACTTTTCTGAATGTTGTCATATCAAGAGCACTCTTGATGTGTAGGAGAAATCCCATTACTTTAAGAAATTATGTCGTTTGGTACTAGTAATAAGGAATGATGGGAATTTTTTTACATATATGCAAAGCGGCAGGCTGATGAAGTCTGGTCTTAAATAGCTGGACTTACAATGTTAATATTTAGTTAGAATGCTTTCGTCAAGATCTAGAATTGGTTTTCTCAAGATCTAGAACTTTCTCCATAGTTTCTTCTATCTGGTGTAATAATTACCCATCCCAAGGGTTTTTAGAGACCTTTAAAATGTTTAATTTTGTCCTTCCATCAATTTTGCCTATCAACTGACTTTTTATACATATATTCTGGTTTTTATTTTACTCCATGTTTATTCTGAAATATTACTTAAGATTTATTGAAGTGCATCAGGATTCTCTGCAATTAGCAGTGATATGGAAGGGTGTTTAATAAAGATGCATTTGTTTTTATATCTAAATCATCTTTTAATCTTTTACGACAGCCCCATAAAGAAAGTTGTAGCCTTTATACTTATTGTAGCAAAGAGAAGCTAAGGGAACAAACAATACAGGTTACCATACCTATTGGGCTAAAATATAACACAAAAATTACCACTGTAATAAATTTGGTTCTCTTTTTTTGTAAGAAAGAGTTGCAATACTTTGGGACTCTCATCAGTTACTTTTTCTTGAGGTGGGAAAAAGAATAAATTAACATTGGTTCCAAAAGAAATGAGCAAACAAAGCATTAAACAACATTAGCATTCTCCCAAATAGTTCAGAACAAATTCACAATGTAAGTCAATTGTTAATAGCCAACTAGAAAATTGCTTAGGCTTCTAAATTGCACAGTACAATTGAACTGAAACCAAACAATGCTGACCTATTACAAAGGCTTGGTCTGTATCTTCTGTGGATGAAGAGTCAAATTCATTTTTCTTTCTTTCTAGGCTGGCATTTAAACCTGCATGGGAGTCTGAACTAAAAAAATGGTTGAAGAAACAGAGTAGGAAAAAAAAGTGAGGAAAATAGAAAGCAGAAGAGAACAAAGGAAAAATGTAATAAAATAAAGATATAAGCTAATATGGTACACAAAACAGGCATAAAAATGCATACTTCATATCAAAGAATATGCTGGCAGAGATCTGTGAAATGTGAATAAGTTCAATTTATGTGCGTGGAAGCAAAGCACATGGAAATCAGTATGAAAGGCAGCCACAAAAAGAAGTTTTTAGCATGGTGGAATGAAAATGAATCCTGCAATGTACATGAATGCAGTTCTTGCTTCCCCACAGTGGCTCCTGTTCCTACATCAGGAAAATTTCAGCCACAAATGGTTGGTTTTATAGTGCTGCAGAAGTGCTCAATGTCTCACTATTAAAAAAATGAATCTAAAAAGGAAACTTTCCTTCCCTTTGGCCTAATAATACCAGCTGCTTAATACAGTTTACAGACTCCTGCTTTTATATCTGTAAAAGAAGTCTGAGATTATGTTTAATATCTACAGTTAATTGTCCTTAAAAGTTATCTATACTAATTTCCCATTAATACACAATATTTTGAAATGCTACCACTTCCACAGGGGGGCTCCTAAAAAAATTACCATGGTTACATTGCAAGTATTTTACAAGGAAATTCTTCTCATATATTCGTTTCCCCAGATATACACAATGCTTGAAATCAATTCAATTCAATTTGATTTATTGCGATCAAAGACCAGCGCAGGTAATAGACAAATAAAATTTAGGATAGGGTTAAAATACATTTGCAAAATAATGTATCATATTAAATCCATGTTATAGCCTATATTAAATTAAATTAAATTATATCACAAACACTGATTTATATTAAGGAATCTAAAACTACACCAAAGTAAAATAATGCTTGAAATTCCAAAGGTGCTTTTTCAAGAGGCAACTGGACTTTCTTGTTTTCCTATGAAGACGTTTCGCTTCTCATCCAAGAAGCTTCTTCAGCTCTGACTGGATGGTGGGGAATGGAAGGATTTATACTCCTTGCAGACAGCTGGGCATTTGCATTCTTTTAGAGCGTCATTAAGGCCACTTGGAGGTCAATCTGTATTCTCAGGATCACATGAGATGTGCAAATGGGTCTGGAGCCTTTATATTCTTGCAAGGAATATAAATCTAAATTTATATAAATATAAATTCTCCACCATCCAGTCAGAGTTGAAAAAGCTTCTTGGATGAGAAGTGAAACATCTTCAAAGAAAAACAAGAAAGTCCTGTTGCCTCTTGAAAAAGCACTTTTGGGACAACCATGACCTGGATGATTGAGAATCTTCATAGACGGTGTCTGAATTCCTACCATGAGGTTCAAAATTATGCATATTATACATATGAGCAACCAACTTTATCTCCTCTGCAGAAAGTACCTATTCAGCAACTACCATGAAGCCGGCCACGTTAAAATCAATCCCGAAGAAACATCCTTACTTGTTGAGTTTTGCTCCTCCAACCACTGATTCGGTATTAGATTTTGGCGCTGTTTGAAAGATCTTCTCCATCAAGTTCTCCATTTTCCGTGATGAGGAGTTCCCAGAGGTGGCAAATTTTTTCCGAACGGGGCTGACCAACACCTGGCTCTCTGTCAAGTCATGGAAAGATTTGCTCATAATTTTGGGTCTTTCCTCCCATGACGTCTTCTCGTTTTTGTCTCTGGAATATCCTTGGGCAGGCTGGAAAAGGGACAATTCTGAATAGGAGAGTCTTTTCAGAATCTCTGCTTGTACTGTTGATGGCCGGACAGCAAGCCTGTTCAATGTGCTGCTGGCCAGGCTGTTGGTACTGATGGCACGTCCCATGTTAAATCCTTTCACGGAATCAGGATGGAGGCTGAGACTCCTAAGGGATGCTCTTTCTGCAAAGAGATGGAATTGGTTTATGCACACAATACATAAAAACAATTGAAATATTTCTCATTTAGATAACACAGGAGAGATCAAGCTACCATCACAAACCCAGCACTTATGCTTGTCCTCAGCACATTAAAAAAATTTGCAGCATCCCCATGGTCATATGATCAAAATTTGGATGCTTGGCAAATGACTGGTATTTATGATGGTTGCAGTGTCCTGGGGTCATGTGACCACCTTCTGCAATCTTCTGACAAGCCAGATTCGCTTAACAACCATGTTACTAACTTAACAATTTCAGTGATTTACTTAACAACTACAGTAAGAAAGATCATAAAATGGAGCAAAACAATTTCATTTACCAACTGCCTCACTTAGTGACAGGAAATTTGGGCTCAATTGTGGTCATAAGTTGAGGACTACATGTATACATTGATATATACTTCGAAAAGCATGCTTAGAACTGTCTATTCTTCACTTTGAGGAAAATAAGCCTTGCCCCAACCCCCAAATCTGGATGAAATGAAGGAGGTCACTTTGAAAGTCTACTTGGATGTGCATTATTACAAAGGGTAAAAAATATAGTCACTCAGGTCGAGCACAAAAAACTGTATTGCCGGTACTTAAAAAACTAGCTACTAATTTTGTTCTTGGGAAATCTATATACTACTAAAACTCTGGTTCCCATATACTTTAACTGGTGAAATAGTATCATAGGGCAGGGGTAGGCAACCTTGGCTCTTTTATGACTTGTGGTCTTCAACTCCCAGAATTCCTGAGCCAGCATGGCTCAGCTTGGAAACTCTCCCTTTCCCCTCAGCATGGCTGGCTCAGAAAATCTGGGAGTTGAAATCCACGAGTCATAAAAGAGCCAAGGGTCATAGGGCAACCTTTTTGAATCAAGGTACTTCAAGGTATTTAAAGAATGTGTACAAACTCTGGGACCCATGATTCTCATAAAATTGAAATTTGGCAATTTTTTACGAAGCATTTTATGATATAAACATGATCATAAAACAGTTTATGGCATAATACAAAATGAAAATACAAAATTTCCTGTGCTGATGTTTTAACTGTGCTATATAGTCTAACTTGGGCTATTTCAAGGCAGATACATCTCTGAAGGCTTCCCAACTTTTCCCATGAGGGCAGTGCATTAGAGGTTCTGTCATTGTTGAAAGCATTGTGGAATATTATTTTAAATAAAAAGATTCAGTTGAATGAAAATACTATACATTTTAGAGCCTTAACTTTAAAGTGTGTGGGAAATCCTTTTATCTATTGGCAAGGATAAACTCGCTGCAGTTCTTAAATCCTCTGACAGCTTATAATGTCAAAGGCTGTCATTTTCAGATTCCAGAAATTATGATGGAAAGCATCACAAAATGGATAGCATCCTCTTTTGCCAATGCTGCTAAAATAGCAACTGCTAATCAAAAGATTTCACAAATCTCATAAATTTTCAGCAATCCGATTCCTGCAACTCCTGCCCCAAATTGGGCTGAACAACGGTCTGGGTTGAAAAACATATTAATACAGTTTATGGCACAGCACATTTTAGGGTAAAGCAGCACTTGGATAAAGCCAAAATTCCAGAGCAGACATATAGGATCAAATTGAAAGGCTCTTTAAATGTTCAAATTTACATCTTTTCCCTTTTATCTAGCTGGAACATGTTTGATTCTTTAAAGGCCTTCTAGTAACACTTAATCTTCAGCTAATACTTGCAGGTTTTTGACATTATTCCAAAAACAATTCTCTGTTTTTTAATCTCACTGCTCAATGTTATACCACGACTCTCCTTATAAAAAGTTAAATAAACCATCATCTCCTCCTCTAAACTGACTCTTCATATCCATGTTCTCTTGTCCCCTGGGCTGTATGTTTTTTTGTAGGGAAGAGGGAGGCATATGCAAAAGCTGAACTTTTTCTCCGAGCTATTTTTTTCTTTGTTAGTTTCTCAGTCATTACAGAATAATAATAATAATAACAACAACAACAACAATAATAACAACAACAACAACAAGGATGAAGATGCACTGAAATTAGTATATCAGGAAGGCTTACTGACTACTGGAGAGACCAAACTGGCCTACAAGAAAGACCAAATGAAGAACAGAATAGAGGCATGGGAAGACAAAGCACTACATGGCCAATACATGAAAAAAATAGCTGGGAAAGCAGATAATAATAAAACCTGGCAATGGCTAAGAGCAGGAAAATTGAAGAAAGAGACCGAGGGACTAATTCTGGCTGCACAAGATCAAGCCTTAAGGACAAATGCATACAAAGTCAAAATTGAGAAGACAGCAACAGACAGTAAGTGCCGCCTATGCAAAGACGCTGAAGAAACAGTGGACCACCTGGTAAGCTGTTGCAAGAAGATTGCACAGACTGACTACAAGCAGCGGCATGACAAAGTAGCAACAATGGTGCATTGGAAGATCTGCAAAAAATATCATTTGCCTGTAAGCAAAAACTGGTGGGATCATAAAATAGAGAAAGTCATAGAAAATGATAAAATTAAACTGCTCTGGGACTTCAGAATTCAAACAGACAAGCACCTGCAACATAACACCCCAGACTTAACAATTGTCGATAAGAAAGACAAAAAAGTCTGGATAGTGGACGTGGCAGTGCCTGGAGATAGCAGAATAGAAGAGAAAGAACTGGAGAAGATAACAAAATACAAAGACCTACAAATAGAAATAGAAAGACTGTGGCAAAAGCAAGCAAGGGTAGTACCAATAGTAATAGGCTCCTTGGGTGCAATCCCAAAACAACTGGAGCACCACTTGAACACCATTGGCATTGACAAATTCGCTATTAGTCAATTGCAAAAGGCGGCCTTACTAGGAACTGCTTCCATCCTGCGACGATATCTGTAATACCATCAAACATCCACATCTGCCTATCCCAGGTCCTGGGTAAGGACTCGATAGGTAGACAAAATGCCAAATCCAGTCTGAACATCTGGCTGACTGTGCGATGATCCATAATAATAATAATAATAATAATAATAATAATAATAATAATAATAATAATAATAATAATAATAGTTGGAAGGGACCTTGGAGGTCATCTAGTCCAACCCCCTGCTCAGGCAGGAAACCCTATACCATTTCGGAAAAATGCTGTCCAGTTTCTTTTTAAAAACTTCCAGTGTTGGAGCATTCACCGCTTCTGGAGGCAGGTTGTTTCACTGGCTAATTGTTCTAACTCTCAGGAAATGTCTCCTTAGTTCTAGGTTGCTTCTCTCCTTGGTCAGTTTCCATCCGTAGCTTCTTGTCCTGCCTTCTGGTGCTTTGGAGAATAGCTTGACTCTCTTTTCTTTGTGGCCACCCCTGAGATATTGGAACACTGCTATCATGTCCCCCCTCGTCCTTCTCTTCATTAAACTAGACATACCCAATTCCAGCAACCGTTCCTTGTAGCCTCCAGTTCCCTAATCATTATGTCTGGAAATTTTCTTATTTGTATTATCCTAGCAGTGGCATGGTGGCTCAGTGGTTAAGATGATGAGCTTGAAGCCGGACAACCGGCAGTCCAGGTTTGAGACCCGAGTGCCATGTATAGGGGTGAGCTCCTGACCTTGCCCCAGCTCCTGCCAACCTAGCAGTTCGAAAGCATGCAAATGCGAGTAGATGAATAGGTACCACTTCAATGGGAAGATAACAGCACTCCATGACTTCATGACCGCGAAAATGTCTAGACAGCACAGGTTCAATGGCCTTCAAAGAGAGATGAGCATCAACCCCTATAGGCGGCAATGACTACGGAGTGAAATCTGCAGGGACTCCTTTTACTTATTACCTTTAGCATGTATCAATATGTGCCAACAGTTAGTGACAGGTGAATGCCAAGATTTATCTACAGCAGAGGCCCCCAACCTTTGGGGCACCAGGGACCGGTTCTGTGGAGAGAGGGTTTCCCAAGGACCAGAGGGGGCGTGGTTTCGTGCGCTGCCTGCATCAAGCGAATGGGACTTTGCTTGTTTGTGCGGGCTGGTTTCTGGCCTGCTGCGGACCGGTGCCAGTCCATGGACCAGGGGTTGGGGGCCCCTGATCTATAGTATATCAACTTCATTGAATGCTGATATTTTACAGGTACAAGATGTCACATGTTAGTTTGGTTCTAGGTTCAGGGAAAAGTGGGCTTGATCCAGCAGGTACTGAGTCATTACTCTACCTAGTCCTCAGGGACTAGGACTACTTTCCCAATAGATGCTATCCGGAAATGTTGGACTTCAGCTCTCTTAATCTTTTAATTAACATGCCAAACATTGCTATGTCATGAAATTGTGGTTCCGCAAGTGTCTACCTCCGAGAAATATGTCATGCATATTTTAAGAATAAGTCTTGCAGAGAGGAATTACAACTCAATTGAGAGCAGAGAGGATGCTTTGTATGTTTCAAGTTTCACCTTCATTCCTCAGCATTTCCTGATAGCACAGCAGGGAAAGATCCTAGCCTGAGGCTCTGCAAAATTGCTGACAGTTGATTGACAACACTGGATTAGATGTAGCAACAGTCTGACTGTAAGTAGTTTGACTGTAGGCGAGGTTTGTTTTATAGTGGCTGTTCTCAAGTTCAACAGGTTTAGTCTGGTTAATGGTTAGACCACCTAGAGAGTCAATGGAAGTCACTTTGTATTATTCAGTGAGGAAGGAAAAAATAGAGTATGTGCTCAGAAATAGACCACTATTTTAGCATATTGTTAATCTGAAGATGAAAGGGGAATAGCACTCAATTTTATTTAACCTCTTTTCATCTAATTTAAATCTCTTTAAATCCCTTTGAACATGTGAAGCAGTGAGGGGATTCGGGGAATTCATATTTGGGATAACTGATGATATAAACAAACCTTAGACCTACTTTAGGTGATATACTTTTTTCAATAAACTTCTAATATGAGTGAACAAAGTAAAATACCGATTGGAATTATAAATATTTGTTTTGGAATGAAAAACTGGATTTTTAAATCACAGATAGGGAGTCATAAACCTATGAAATATTCTTTTGTCTTGCTGAAATAATCAAGTAAACTATCTGCTGTTGTCTGGACTACCACTGATAATAGAGAAAACACTACTAGACATACAATTCAACAGAAAGTAATGTTCTGTACAGGTAGTCCTCGACTTACAACAGTTCATTTAGTGACCGTTCAAAGATACAACGGCACTGAAAAAAGTGGCTTATGACCATTTTTCACACTTATGACCGTTGCAGCACCCCCATGGTCACATCATCAAACTTCAGGTGCTCAGCAACTGATTCGTATTAATGACTGACACATAATCACCTTCTGACAAGCAAAGTCAATGGGGAAGCCAGATTTACTTAACAGCCATTAGCTGCAGCGATTCATTTGACAACTGTGGCAGGAACAGTTGCAAAGTAGGTTAAAACTCACTTAACAGCTTGCTTAGCAACAGAAATTTTGAGCCTGTCCGTTACAGTCTCAAGACGTGACAGTCGTTAAGTGAGGCACCCAGGTGATCACCTCACTTAATGACTTCAATCCCTGCCCTCCCCACTGTGGTTGTTAATCAATCACACAGATTGTTAGTGCAAAGGGAAAGTGATTCAGCAAAGGAACAGCCACCGAAGACATTAAAACTGGTCCTTTTTTTTCTACAGTTTGTAATATTTTATTAGATTATAGAATAAAATACAGAAATACGAAAGCAAATAGTAGAAAACAGTGGTGGGGGGGGAGAAAAATGAGGGGGAGAAGGGAAAAAGAACAGACCTCCTCTGTTGCGGTAGAAAGAAGCATTAACACTCAATCTCAACTTTTTACTTTTCCATAATATAAAATAGCCATTTCTATAACCACAAATGAATCTAATCCGTAAAACCCAAAATCCCTCCCCTTTTTTTTCTTTAGTCATCAAGTTTTTGACACCTTGCTAAGCACTGGTGGTACTCAAATACTGTCATGTCCTAAAAGAGCCGAGGTGGCGCAGCAGTTAGAGTACAGTACTGCAGGCCACTTTAGCTGACTGTGTTCAGCAGGTCAGCGGTTCAAATCTCACCGGCTCAAGGTTGACTCAGCCTTCCATCCTTCCGGGGTAGGTAAAATGAGGACCCAGGTTGTTGGGGGAAATGTAAATATATATATATACATTGCTTACTGGTGTACACCGCTTAGAGAGTGCTTGCACTTAAAGTGGTATATAAGTCTCATAAATAAATAAAGTGGTACAATCTGTGAAAAGGTCGAAAAGCCCTGCCTTAGGTTAACTCTGCGTCATTAGGTCCAGGAAATCTGCAGTCCTAGCAAGTACACAGATGCTGTTTCTTACCAATTTCCTGAGCATCCTGGTTGCTCTGCCTGGCTTTCATCTGGAGCTGGAATTTGTGCTGTGCAGAGCAAACCTGTAACAAGTATTGGCAGGTCTTGGTTGTATCTGTTTGGAACGTGTGCTTTATACCATCCGATGTGTTCTGCAGCGTTATCTTTCTTTTCTGCAATATGACAAATATAGAATAAAACAGGGGTGGGGGGGGGAAAGAACCCAATTTCCAGCTTGAGAAAGATACACTGTTCAAAACGAAAGAAAACCTGCAGCGGGAAAGCAATCCAGCTTGATTGAAAATACTGTGTATTGAAAATACTGATTACAGCAGTGTTTCTCAACCTTGACAATTTTAAGACATGTGGACTTCAACTCCCAGAATTCCACAGCCAGCACTGCTGGCTGTGGAATTCTGGGAATTGAAGTCCACATGCCTTAAAATTGTCAAGGTTGAGAAACACTGCATTACAAGAAACCTGAGGTATGAAATCCTTGCGTACACTCATGCATAGGGAATTAAATGTTTTGCTCAATGTGCAAAAATACGTAATTTGGATGTTTTGAAAATGTTTAAGTAGTCATGCTGGGCTAATACAAAGCTGTTTGGAGTACAGCAAATGTATCAACTTCCAGATAGGAGATAATCTAATGTGGTCACCGCCCTATGGAAGAGACCAAGCTACCACAGTCCAACACTATATCCATCACTCTCTCATGTCAGCATAGGATTCCAGCTAGAATAGAATAACAGAGTTGGAAGGGACCTTGTAGGTCATCTAGTCCAACCTCACGTCCTGCTACTAGCAAGCAGACAATCATCATCACTTCACCATTCAGAACAAAATACAAACACTTGCAATTAGCAAAATCCTGTATAGAGAAGCCATAGGACAGTGATGGCAAACCTATGGCATAGGTGCCAGAGGTGGCACTCGGAGCCCTCTGTGGGCGCACGTGCCGTTGCCCCAGCCTTGCCTCCCCCCATGACCCCCTCCTCTCCAGCAGCCCCCCTGAAGGAGAGTCACCCTCGAACGTGGCCCACACGGAGCAGCGCAGCCAAGGACATGGCGGCCAGGCAGTGTAGACAAGACTCTGCCCTCACACCCCATCATGCAGTTGATACTGCAGGGTGCGGGCAGAGGGTGTGGCCATCATAGCACTGCTAGGCTGCCTGGGCGATCTGCAGCGGCCTGGAGGCAGTGAGTGGTCCTGTGGGCAGGCGGAGCAGGGGATGGGGGGCAGAGCAGAGGCGGGGTGGGGGTAGTGGAGTGGGGGCGGGACCAGTTTTTGGGTACTTGGTCTCTAAAAGGTTCGCCATCACTGCTATAGGAATAGCAGATACTGTTTATATCGATTTATCCATACAGGTAATCCTTCACTTATAGCTACTTATAGAGTGACTGTTCGAAATTACAACGGCACTGAACACTGTGACTTATGTCTGGTCCTCGCCCACTGCAGCATCCCCATGGTCATGCCATCACAATTTGGATCCTTTGCAACCGACATGTATTTATGACCGATGCAGCACCCCCAGGGTCCCGTGATGACCATTTGTAACCTTCCTAGCCAGTTTCCAACAAGCAAAGTCAATGGGGGAAGCTAAATTAGTTTATGACCATGTGTCTTACTTAACAACTGCAGTGATTCGTTCAACAACTGTAGCAAAAAAGTCATAAAATCAGGCACGATTCACTTAGAAATTGACTTCCTTAGCTGAAATCTACATGAAATTTCTTATTCAACCTATAGATGTGTTAGAAGTACAATTCAGAATTCCAGGCAACTTTAAAGAACTGTTTTTATATTAGTGACCTGAAGCTGTAAAACAGAGGAAATGTAAGACCTGTTTTATTTAAACCTTTGCCCATTGGACTTTTTAAAAAATATACTAAACCATGTTTCCAGAGATCATGTCCTTGCTCTTTAAGGTATGTTTGGTATTAGTTTGATTGTGTTTTGTACATTCAAGAAAAATAGGTTCTTAAAGTGCATTAGTGCAAATTCTTGTTGAAGTTCTCACTGTATGCAGAAAGATAGTATACTAAGAAAGCCAATGCATTAAGTTTGGGATGAGCAATGATTTTTTGAATTAGAAGATTGAGATATCTACATTCCCAAATGGGACAATCTTAGAAGGAACACACGGTGTGCTTTCTCCATTACTGATCCTGCTAGATCAGGGGTGTCAAATTCAATTTCATTGAGGGTTGCATCAGCACTGGGGTTGCCCTCGGGGGGGCCGGGTGAGTATGGTCAGGGTGGGTGCGGCCTACTGGATGGGCATGGCCAGCTTTACATTGTTCGCATCAAGGGTGCCTGTGAGGGCCTGGGCAAAAGTGGGACAGATCTGAGGGTCTCTGGAAGAAGGAGGTGGGACCGGGGCAAGCATCAAGGCATGGTCCATTTCTTAATTCCACACAAAGGGTGACACCTCCGCAGCATGCACCCAGGAGGCGGGGCCGACACGGCAGGGGCTGGTTCCTCGCTGTTTCTAGACAGCCTTGTGGAGCTAAGACTGAATGCGTTTCAGCATAGATGGCCACCACAAAATTGTACATTGGCTCCCAGCCAGCCTGGGCCAGGACCAAGGCAGAGAGGGCTGTTCCCTCATCCCTTCCAGGATGGCTTCGTAGGCCACATGAAACCACTTCGCGGGCCGCATCCGGCCCCCGGGCCTTGTGTTTGACATGTCTGTGCTAGATGATATTCTTTTGTTAGATGGAACCATATTCTGTCCCAATAGCTAGCAGCCTTGGCAAACTTTCTCCTCTCCTGAAAATGGGCTTTTTCATCACAGTCCGAATCATCTGGTTTTTATTACTAACATATTTACTGCACACTATGGAGCATCTTATATCATCTTGGTTCTTTGTTATGTTTGGCACACCATTATTTCAATACCGTAGGTAACTCAGCTGGAGTGGGGAGAAAGAAAAGAAAGGCATTTAATGATCCAGTCTGCAATTTTTTTTATATATATATATATATAAAATGACCAACATACACTGAAGGAAATTTTCTTTGTTTCTCTCCACGGGAAACGAAGGACAGGCATTCGGGCACCATTGTGAACTTCAAAAATGATAACTCCTTTGGAGCAAACTCCCAGCAGAATTCCGGTCTGAGATTTTTTCTCTGGCAACACACGATGAAAATGTACACCATAATTTGTCAATCTTTGGCAAATCTGCCAAATAGAAGAGAGGAAATCAGAGAGACGAAGAAGTGCATGATACTTATTTTGAGAACACCGTGAGATCAAAATGATTTTTCGTAGGTTGTCTTTGAAGTTTGCATTACAATGAAGCTGGTTACACATTTTATTTCTTAATTCCTAGATTTGATGAACAAGAACGTGCAACCTTTTACTGACTGAGAGCCAGATTTAAACATTTTGGGGCAAGATGACAGCAAATTGCTTAGGACCTTTTCTACAAATGGGCTGGTTTAAGGATTTTCTGTTATCACTTAGATTTCTTTATTTCTTGCGGTTTTCTTTTAGATAGTCTTGAACCTCTTTTAGGTTTATAGTAAAATTGTGCTGAATTTCCTGCAACAGAACGATGAGAGAGTATATCCTGTTTCAACTTTCAACAATTCTACAGAGGAAAATGAATTCCATGTTGCCAGTCTTGCAAATTGTGCATTATTGCGAGTTGTGCATTTTTATCTGCTCTTTTTTAAAAAATCTTTTTGTTACAGAACCAAATAGGCAAAAGGGAATAATTGACTGGGTTTAAATGTTTCTGTGACATGATTAACCAGGTAAAGTTAGCTTACCTTATTTTTGAGCTAGTTTTACTTTAACTATAATTAGCTGATATAATCAACGGATCCCTTTTTAGCGTTCCAAAAAGCAATAATCTCTCCACTGACACAATTAAACATGTTGTGGAAAAAGAGGGTTTGTGCGCTCATTATTTATAATGAGATCTTAGTGAATAAATATATATGAAACCCCTTCTTAACTGCAGACTGCAGGGAACGGTAACCACCAACCTGTATACAAGCATATACCCACCAATTGTTACAGATATATATTCCGGGCCCTGTTAATTTGGATGGGTTCCCAGCTTTTTTGAAAGAGGTAAGATTCACTGCCACTTTCATTAGGATAGGAAAACCTTTTATGAAAATACGTAGAATTTCTAACCTTCAGAAATTCTATTTCAGCTTCTTTTTCAGAAGCACCTCCATAGGTGCTATGCAGCTTTGGCAATTCTTCTTTCACATTGGGTAGCTTCAGATTCTCTATCACTCTTGCTGGCAAATAGTGTTCTGTTCTGAAGTAGGATAAGCCATGTACCTGCAAAGGGAAGCATCACTGTGTAAGCCATAACCCTGATCCCAGCTACCTGTAACTGGATGCTCTGCCAGTTCAATAATGGCTGAGTAGCATAATCACAGGTGATGCAGAATATGAGACAGCTTCCTTGGTGACCTCTACACCGCTGCCAAAACCTTCCTACCAACCATTTGTCCAGAATGAAACCTGAGGTCTTCTGCTCAAAAGCAGGGGCTTGGACTAGAACAGTGGTTCTCAACCTGTGGGTCGGGACCCCATTTGGGGTCGAATGACCATTTCACGGGGATCGCCAAACAACGCAGTCCACCATTTCCCCCCCCCCTTTTCCTTAGCTGTGCTACTCCCTTTTATTCTATTGGCTTTTGAAAGCCAATAGAATAGACTCTCTTGAATAGAGTCTAATTCTATTGGCTTTCAAAAGCCAATAGGAATTGTCCAGGCTGTCTTTGCCCTGCTGAGCCCACCAAAAGTCCCATTCTGCAAATGGTGCTGCACCAGTTGAGTAGTCCTCGACTTACAACCAGTTGGGGTCATGGCATTAAAAAGGTTGAGAACCACTGGAGTAGAAGACCTCCAAGATTCTTTCCAGTGTTGTTATTCTATGTTCTATGTTCAATCATCACTCCTAGACAATGACTGTAACATAAAATAAGATCCAGATATCAAAAAGTGATCAGATCTTTCTGAAAACTGCAAGCCTAGGCTTTTAAAGAACATTTTTGCACTGATTGCAGGGATGTTAAAGATGCTCAAGAGCAAGCACAATTTATTACTTGAATAAGTAAATAAATTTATGCTGGTATGCTGTAATGAATAAATAAGTCCTCTAATAGTCCATTATGTGCAATGTTTATTCTACATTTAAGCAGCCTGGCTGATGTCTTTCTTCAACTATTCACATCTGTTAATAGTTGGCAAAACTTCTTAAGTGTACTTTACTGGAGCTATTATAGAAACCATTTTTCTTCTGATATTTGTACTATTTGCACAAAATCTAATTCGCCCGTACAAACCTGATTACAGAACCAAGATGCTTGTGGCTTTTGGAAAGGCTTTCCTCTAGTTAGTAAGTTAGCAGGTCAAACTATAAATACAACTAAATGGAGATAAAATGCTTATCAATAGCTAGGATTCTTTCAACAATCATCAAGGCAGTTATGAATCTTTTATGCTTGCTTTGATTTCCTTTGTATATCTCTGTGGTGGTTATAATCAAATGAAGTAGGAAAACAAAAGCATATCTACTTGTCTATGTGCCTGATGGTGGGGCCAAATATTTAATTCACCTTTAGACGTTTCTTGAATCATGTTCTGGGCAAACCCAGACTCTACATGCTTCGCTATGTAGGTCATCACTTAAAGCAGGGGTCTTCAAACTTGGCCCCTTTTATGACTTGTGGACTTCAACTCCCAGAATTCCTTAGCCAGGCACACTTGCTGAGGAATTCTGGAAGTTGAAGTCCACAAGTCATAAAAGGGCCAAGTTTGAAGACCTCTGACTTAAAGCATAACTTGTACAGATCAGAAACTCATATTTTTAGAGTGTATAGATGAATTCAAAATAATTACCCTCAACAGAGGGAAAAAGCTACATCTCTGAATGAACATAACTATTTATGCCTCCTTCTATCCACAAAACTGCTCACACCTTACTCTGCACTGGTCTCAGGTGTGTCCAACATTAGACCTTTCATTCATTTGAAAGAGATCATTTGTGGAATTTCTGTACAAGTCCATATCTGAAGAAATTTCAATGATATTATGAGAGCTTTTGCAACTGTGACATGATGATGGTTTTAATAGTTATTACTTTATATGGACCAGAAACCTTAAGCAGTGTATTAACAACTTCTGCAATGGATATCAAAAAAGTAACTGAAGTCAGACGTTTGAGAAATAGTTGCCTCATTATTAGTTAAATTAGTGCATTAATGTTTAGTTATTATTTTCTTTTGATATAAACAGGAAGTCTCCCAGTCCTTTTACCATTACATTTGTTCCATAAAATTGGATTATTTTGGCTTCAAGCCTCTAATTGGGAGAAGATATTGATCTGAGTTCTATGGCTACAAACCAATTCAATTTGGAAAACCTTTGAATTCTTCTCTTCTGCTTCCCAACTGCACATCTACTGAACCTTGACATTTATGTACTAGCCAAACCATCCGAGATGCATTAAACTATAAAATAAGCATAGAATTAGGAGGTTGCCAACAAGTGAAAAATCTCCTTACTTCCTCTTGGTAATCTCCATATTCTGCCTGGAGGGCCAAAGAGGCCAGCAATAAGGCTGTTTCATCATCACAATGTACCTTCTCTTCAAGGAGATCTTTCCTTAACTGTAGGTAGTACTGATGATATGTCAATGTGTGCCTGGAGCAAATCAAAAGAGGTGAGAAGAAGAAACAAACAGGTCATAAGATGTGGAAATAATGACTGTATGCAGATTAGCTCAAGATGATTTATTTATTTATTTATTTATTTATGAGACTTATGTACCGCTTTAAGTGCAAGCACTCTCTAAGTGGTGTACACCAGTAAGCAATGTATATATATATATTTACATTGCCCCCAACAATCTGGGTCCTCATTTTACCCACCCCGGAAGGATAGAAGGCTGAGTCAACCTTGAGCCGGTGAGATTTGAACCGCTGACCTGCTGAACACAGTCAGCTAAAGTGGCCTGCAGTACTGCACTCTAACTGCTGCGCCACCTCGGCTCTTTTTATGATTTCCTTTTATGCAACGGCCCTTTCGTACGACATGGTTAACCGGATCATGGGGAAACAGGTTGAATGTATCATGTGAATGGGGGTTTTTTGGCCAGGATTTTAAATGTTAGTTGATTTTAGTTTTCATTTTACATCTCAGCCTTTATATTATGTTTTACATATGATTAGATACTGTAGTGCACATCTGAGCAGAACCCTGAGATATAAATTACATGAATGAATGAATGAATGAATGAATGAATGAAAGAATCAATGAACAAATCAATCAATCCATCAAGGTCTTGTAGCAGGTATTTCTACAGCACTGCAGATGTTCAAAGCACATGACAAACAAAGGTCAACAATTCCAGGTCTCCATGGTGCCATTTGGAAAAACTTGGAACAATCTTCATTTTCACAATTATGTTCCCCAAGAGAGATTAGTCTGGCTAGACTCTCCAGATCAGAACTGGGTTTTTAATTTACCTGGTAAATGGTTCAAATGCAATAGCAATAAACAAGCAGCATGAAAATACTTTGGGCTGGCAGAGAAATATTTAGGTATTCCACCACTACATTTGCTCTATTGCAGGGGTTCTCAACCTTGGCAACTTTAAGACTTGTGGACTTCAACTCCCAGAATTCCTCAGCCAGCAAAGCTGGCTGAGGAATTCTGGGAATTGAAGTCCACAAGTCTTAAAGTTGCCAAGGTTGTGAACCCCTGCTCTATTGCCTATATGGAATTCATGCATATGCTAGCATGGAACTCCTGACAGGCAGGATATTGTTAACACAACACAGCATGTTGGGATCATCCCTTTGCTGCCCTTTCCCTTCTATCCAACTAAGGAATAGAAAGTAGAACAGGATCATTGTAATTGTGTGTGGCTTGTAGAAAGCAAGACTACTTGGCAGAAAGTTGACTTCCCCAGTAGAACATGGACATGGTAGAAGAATGATTTTAAAACACAACACAAATGTACTCACTGAATGAGACTAATATCATCCACAAAGAACTTAATCCGGAAGTACAAGACAAAGTTTACTGTGTTTTTATTCCTTTTCTTGGATTCTTCTTTCCAGCCATCAGGAGCTACTTTAGTTAGCTTCAGCTCTGGATCGATGAAGAAATACTCGTTTTCTGTCATCAAAAGGTAAATCAACATAGAACATTCATAAGACAGGACAGCTTAGTTGCTCTGCTTTGGTGATATATCCACAAGCAGTCTCCCAAATACCTGATTCTATTTGTTCAACAGAAAGAAATCAGCCTCCATCAGAGGAATTTAACTGTGAACAGCTGTGATAAGGATTAAGCTATCAGCGGATTCTCTTAATGAATGCAGAAAACAAAGCAAAGTGGATAATAGAAGGATTTCTGAGAGCCAGGGCAGGGACACATTCCCATCTATACATATTTACTACTGGCCTGATGAAAGTAAAAGTTTTCTAATGGCTGTCTGAGGCCCAAATGAATCATTCTTTAGTAGATATGATGGTTATCTCCTGGAATCCTCAGTAATGATCCCCAGATTAGGGGAAGGTTTACCTAGATATTCCCCCCCCCCCACCCTATTATCTCCTATATTATTTTGAATGATCAAGCTGCCAATTAATTTAATATTCTTTCCACTTTTACCTTTCTACCTTTACCCATCTGGATCAGGATATGGTGCCAGACTTCATATGGGGGCAAAGAAGGAAAAAATTAATTTTTCCAAGCCCTTCCATTTTCCCAACTTAAAATTCTTCTGAAAATGCTATTTGAATGGTAGCAAAATCATGGGCATGTGTATTTTTGCTATGAGGACAAATAGCAGCGGATTTTTCATTAAGAAAATGGCATAGGGAAAAAATAATTATTCTCCTTTCTCTACAAACCTGTTTCAATTCAAACCACTTGCTTCTATTATGGGAAACAAATTTAGAGAGAAAGATGAATTTGCATATCTCTGTCATAAAGGGTAGTCTGGTCCCAGGAAAACATGGAATTTATTTTTGTAGTCAGTAATGACTCATCATGTATGTAAGTTACACTTTGATATCAAATGAAAAAAATCCAGATAAATGCAATTATTTTTCTCACCTTTTAAAGAAGCTAATCCAAACAAGTGATGCTCCATTAAACCAATATGGGCAACTACCATATCAAATACATCTTTGCATAGGGTCTTAGTATCACAAGTCAATTCTAATCTTTGGCCACTTAAAAGTATGATGTTGACTTTCCGACGATTGTCTTCATTTTTCCCTTTTTTGTTCTGATTTTCAAACAAGCAAAAAGAAGACTATCAACAATGATACAAAACTGCATACAAAGGATCATAAATTGTTAAATACATCCCTTTTAAAAAAATCCACCTTTCTAATATGACAAAGGAAATGGAAAGTGAAGGGAATGTTAATTTTATCTTTTGAAAATAAAGTTACAGAGGAATATAATACTGCAATGTGGAACTCATATCAACTAGGACTATATGCAGTTTTGCTTGCCACTTTCCTTTTTTAAATATATGCAGGAGGATATGACCAAGGCACTATCAGCCACTCAAATACTAAGTGTACAACTAAATGATATCAGTTCTCTATTTCAGTTACCTTGGTGTCAGAAGACATCATTTATAAAAATGTACCACATTGCTACTGCTAAAACAGAATATGTGATGAAAGGGAAGCAGTAATTATATAAATCATCTACATTATAGAAACACCGTAAGAGCTTCCGAATTCCATTAATTTCAAAGTACTAAAAATGATGTAAAAAACAAGCTAGTTATGTTGGAGTGACATAGACCCAAACTTTAGAAGTTGTAAAAAAAAAAAAGCATTATAGCATTCCCAAGACTATATTCTGATAATTTAATATTCTATTACAAGGGGAGAGCCCCCACTTTAAAAAACAAAACAAGAACCTCCTTGCATTGCTAACAATGTGAAAGAAAACATTAATCTACTCAAAGAGGAAAATTCCAGACACTGGGGATGAAGGATCAGTTATGTACTCAGAAGTGAAACAAACGGTTGTAACCCAGCACAAAATCACATCATCCTAATGAAGTAAACTGCAGAACAGTTTCATGGAATAAAAATACCGTATATGCCGGCGTATTAGGCGACCCGGCTTATAAGATGACCCCCGTCTTTGGCACCGAGTTGCATTCCTAGAACGTCGTCTTATACGTCGGGAACTACCAGTATTTCCAGCGTATAAGACGACTCGGCGTATAAGACGACCCCCGATTTTAATGCTTGCAGAAGTCGCCTTATACGCCGGCATATACGGTAATTTCATTAAACCGAAAAGGAAAGGGAAGGGGAAGGGACAGCAGGGGAGGAGAGGGAATAATCTGAATTGTACAGTATGAAAGACAAAGCAAACTCTCTTCCCAATCTCTAGAGGTGGTGTTGAAAGCTCATGATGATTGTCACACAACTTATCAGATAAATATTGCATGTGGATGATTGTCTAAAAAAGGGGCAAAGAATCCACTAAGAGAAATCAAGCAAATTAAGAGTATAGGAAGGATTTTATAGGAGAAAAAAAACATAAAGATCACCAGATACCGTACAATCAGATCACTGCTAGCTATATGCTTCTTACTGATGGTACATTTACAACAAAGGTCTTACCAGAATTGATTTTGGCAGGTCCAAGGTGGTAAAGGGTTCAATGGTTGTTTTTACAAATTCAGGACCAAAGAAATTCTGCAAATTAGAGAAACTCATTTTAGCATTCATGCAATCAAAAACTGATAAGCAATTGAAGACTTGATGGGAATGATGTTCATAGCTATTACAGAGGGGAATTACAGACCGGAAACAACTCTTCCAAATGCAGTTTAGTGCACATAACAAATCTATTCAGTTCTAAGACTGCATTAGGTAAACATTCTGTACGTTAAAGAAATAAATGCTGCTTGTCTAATTAAATAAGTGCCTTATGAAACCTGTTGCTTTCCAGATCAGTTGGGAAAATTACTATTTCTCTAGAACAGTGATGGCGAACCTTTTAGAGACCGAGTGCCCAAACTACAACCCAAAATCCACTTATGCATCATCGGCTGCTGGGCGGGTGTGGCCCATTGAGTGGGTGTGGCCCATTGAGTGGGTGTGGCCCATTGGGTGGGTGTGGCCCATTGGGTGGGCATAGCTGCGGTGGTAACGGCAGACTGGGTGGGACTAAAAAGTTCAATCAATCAATTCCAACTTTGCAAGATCTTTTTTTTTTCCCTCAAGAAGTTGAAATCGACTGATTGATTGAACCTTTTTTTTTCCACACGGCGGCGGAGGCCTAAAGTGAAAAGGTTTTATAAAATCCAGCTGAAGGCCTAGGACTGGGGCGACGGCGTGAGTGCCCACAGAGAGGGCTCTGAGTGCCGCCTCTGGCACCCGTGCCATAGGTTCGCCACCACTGATCTAGAAATTCCCATCCTAAGAATTTATCTTGGAATTCTGGGAACTGTAATCCCAACACAAGGCATAAGGATGAGGAAATATAGAAGTAGCAAAGGTCATTCAAGCAGCCATCTTCTGTCATGACATGGAAGGATGGACTCGTATTTTCCTTCCTGTACATTTCTTGATGAAAGCCAGTAAGACAAATAAACGATGTTCCCAAGGCACGATGATATACTAGGAAAATTTCTCCTGCCATGAAAATCTGATCACATTTAAAACTGTAACTGAATTTTAGAATATCAATTAGAATATTAATGCTAATTAGTTAATTAGAATATTAGAATGTTTAGAATATTTAATTAAAATAGAATTTAATCAGAATTAGAACATTCTAATTAGTCAACTTTTTTTTTTTAAAAAAAACCCACACATCTTTCTAAAACAGATGCAGTGTTAGAGGAGCAATCTTACTGTATTATGGGTAATTTGAAAAAGGTCAACACCATCAGCGGGAAACATTCCAGGATACTTCTGAGTCATTAGTTTCCTATTTGTCATGATGTTGTGTCAAACCTAGATTGGGTACAGTTGCTTAAACCATCTCTGCTACTGTTGGGGCATGTAATAGGAATCTCAAGAATCTCCATAGGGATAACATTTTCTAAGACAAAATGGCTTTTATGGTCTATCAGGACATCAAGCATGAAAGAAGTAAATAAAAATCATACACACAGAGACATACACAGACTGTATGAACACATTTTATTCCAAACATGGACACAAAACATATAAGCTAACACCAGAACAGATCAAAATATTGTTAGAAATGACTATCAACTGTGATAAAGAATTAATTTGTATTCATCCAACTGTATTGGTCAACCACTTAAAATAAGAGTTGGCAACTGATGACTCACAACTGTTACTAGCCATTGTTTGAAGCTTCTGGGATGGTCCAAAACTGGGCCACTGAAATTTGTCAATCAATGGTTAAAAGGAAAACATTACTAAGGAGAGAGAGAAGGAGGAAGGAAGGAAGGAAGGAAAATGTGTTAACCCCTCCACTCTGCTTAGCACACTGCTTTTTTAAAAGATGCAATCCTTGGTCCATCACTGTCTTAACATTACCCTTAGCTTCCTTTGTGTCATAGCTGTTTCCAAAGCAATTTCTCTAAGTGGATCCTTTGTCATATCAAGCACACTTGGCCGCACTATGTCTCCAGGATAGAGGCTGAGCCGAGACTGCCGCAGAGCCATTTTAGCTTGCAGTTGCATCATCTCCTCCTCCTGGCGCTTCAACATTACTTCTTGGCTCAATAGGTTGTCTTCAGGAGTCGCTTCATACTGCCTGTTGGTGAAAAGGAAAGGGGAGAAAAAATCTTATTGCCACTATGGTTCTGTAGCAGAGTTTAATAGAAAATCCAGCTTATAGACATAGGTTCATAAAACTGTGGAGTTGCATGAGACCACGGAGAAGAAGGAGGAGGAGGAGGAGGAGGAGGAGAAGGAAGAAGAAGAAGAAGAAGAAGAAGAAGAAGAAGAAGGAGGAGGAGGAGGAGGAGGAGGAGGAGGAGGAGGAGGAGGAGGAGGAGGAGGAGGAAGAAGAAGAGGAGGAGGAGGAGGAGGAGGAAGAAGAAGAGGAGGAGGAAGAGGAGGAGGAGGAGGAGAGATAGATAAGGAGGACAGACTTCTACTCTATGTCTGTAAGCTAATTATTATATGGAAGTTCCTTCTATTTAAATGTGAAATCTTAACTTCTAAGAATCTCTCAAAAGCCTTCCTTTACTTGACTAAGATTTTTAGGTCAGCCTACAAATGCAGCTGAACCCCTGAACTTCTTGGTTTGCTTTGTTAAATCTGGGCACAGGAATTACTTATTAACTTGGTGCTGGCATGATTATCACTCAGCTGGAAAATGAGTATACGCAGAAGAAATATTTGTCTCTTGTACTTACTGAAGCGTTGTTGCATATACTGTTACTACCAAGGTTAAGGAATAAATTAAGTAATGCAGAATAAAAAGTAAAAGTATAGAGACAAAATATCAGAGTGGCAAGGTACAAATTTAACCTACAGAATGAAATATCCCAGAGACCTATCACTTTACGGCAGAAATATTTTTAGCAGACGATTCTTCAGCACATTGTCATTAACCAAAGTTTACCTTATACAACAGTGGTTCTCAACCTGTGGGTCGGGACCCCATTTGGGGTCGAATGACCATTTCATGGGGGTCGCCAAACCATGCTGTCCGCCATTTTTTCCCCTTTTCCCTAGCTGTCCTACTCCCTCTTATTGGTGGCCACACCCACTTGGGGGTCACCACAACATGGGGAACTGTATTATGGGGTCACGGCATTAGAAAGGTTGAGAATCACTGTTATACAATATCCTTTATTTCTTACATTGATTATTTCCCCCCCCCCCAGCCGAGTAGTATAACTATTTGTGTCGGGGGCAAGCAAACAGAGCCAGCCATAAACAGCTAGACTAAGCATCTTTATTGGCTCTACCTACATTACAAGACTCTCCCCAGACTACTTGTCTTTTCCTGGTAAGGCTTCATGGATCTTGAGGAGATAAAACTTATGCCACTTGTGGCTGCACAACGATTCCAAGCTGGGCCCACATTTGACCCCTCATTCCAGCCTAGCTGACAGTTTCCCAACAATTTGGTGGGCAAATGATAAGATGGGGTAAGTGATATGAGATAAAATAAGACAAGAAAAGATAAACCTTTATTGTCATTTTTTACTGTGAGCACACTGGCACATATTAAAAATGAAATTCTTTTGCCTGCTCTCGAAAAAAAAGTATGTATATACTCATACACACTTACATAACACAGATATACACATGCTATACACACAAATGAAAACACATACATATCACTGTCCAAATAATAATAATAGACAAAAAAAGTCTGGATAGTGGACATTGCAGAACCTAAGGACAGCAGAATAGAAGAGAAAGAACTGGGGAAAAAAAAATCACAAAATACAAAGCGCTCCAAATAGAAGGAGAACAACTGTGGCAATAGAAAACAAAGGTAGCATGAACACTAACAGGCATATTGGATACAATCCCAAAACAAATGGAGCACTACTTGAACACCATTGGCATTGACAAAATCAGTCAATTACAAAAGGCAACTTTACTTACAACATCTTACATCCTGCAATGATATTTTATTAAACATCAGCACAAGCCCTATCTCTATCAGGGAAGGACCTGATAGGTGGATAACAATGCCAAATCCAGTCTAAACATCTGGCTGACTGTATGACCAACCATAACAATAATTCATACTGATTGGATCTGCACATATGCTACACCAATACATTACAACATCCTAAGAGAAAAGAAGAACTCCATGTTTTTGAAGGCCAACACCAGCTAAAGACTGGGCAGTTGTGATTTCAGATGTTTGTATATAGAATAAAAGAGAAACAACTGGAGAAAAACAAAAAGCCCTGCAAATAGAAGTAGAACAACTGGCAAAAGAAAGCAAAGATAGTACCAATAGTAGCAGGGGCCTTCGGTGCAATCTCAAAAAATCTGGAGCACCATTTGAACGCCATCAGCATTGACAAAATCATCACAAATCAATTGGAAAAAGCAGTTTTACTTGGAACAGCTTATATCCTGCAGACCATACCTTTAACACCACCAAACAACATCTGCCTATTCCAGGTCCTTAGAAAGGAGTCCTCAATAGGTGGGGGAAAAAAGCAAAATCCAGTCTGAACATCTGGCTGACAATACAGCGAACCACAGTAACAAAAAATATCATATTTTAAAAAATCAATCACTCTGGTCATATAACTTTTCTCTGTTGCAGGAAAAAAAAATCTTTGCATGTTCAGATTTCGCAACTTTACAGACATGCAAAAATCCAGAGTTCAGCATTTTAATCTGGCAGGTTAAATAAAGGAGTGGCATGTTAAGTTATGATGGTTAAGATCCTGTTTCCTCCGATTTGTAGAAAAAGGGAGGATATTAGACTGAAAAGATAAATATGCCCCTCTAACCACAGCCCAAAAAACGCTCAGTAATCATTTTATATCATGTTTTTTTACCCAGATTTTGCCCTCAGTTCATCACATTTGAGGCAATTTAAAATCTTCCTTAGGTTTTAAAGTTGTGTTTTTCCTCCTCTCCCAACAGGATTTTAGCTGTGGACATGAACTATCATTGCTTTACTTGTGATGTGGTTGATGATGAAGTCAAAGGCTGAGATGCGGCCGCCATGGTTATTTTGGTTTTGGCTGCAGGAGTTTCCACAGAGGCTTTTGACAGTGTAACGACTGACCAAGTGCTTGTCAGGCCTTACACAGTCTCCTTATGGATGTAGATTTAACGCTCTTCTGCAATAGTGTTAAGCCATTATTCCAAATATGGATTTTGTGTTCTTTTGGAAAAAAAATTATTAAACTTCTGCCTGGGGGTAAAAAAGAATTGGTTGTAGAAAAAGTGCTAGTTCTGTGCTTCAAGAAGGATTTAAACTGAGAAACAGAGCCAGGTTCTGCCAGCTATATATTGCTAGTTCTGCCATCAGTGAGTGCAATACAGGTAGTCCTCAACTTACGACCATAATTGAACCCAAAATTTATGTTGCTAAGTGAGCGCTTTTTCCTTCTGTTGTCCTACTATCTGGAGAATTTGAGAGGATCCCTTTTGAGACGCTTCTCCATGGCAATTTTTTTTTCTCTGGGCTTAGATCTCTTGTCCAACCACTGCCTTGGCTACAGATTCTTCCTCCTGCTCCCAATTTATTCTCATATCCCATTACACTAAGACCGAACAGAGCTTGCATGTTTGCATTTTAGAATGGCATACTTAAAACGAACATATTACGTTAGTATATTCACATGGATTGCCCACATCAGTCAAGCAAACTAAATAAATAAATATTTTAAAAATTCCACCATGTTTTGGACCCTGTTAGCTATATCCAATAATATATCTAAATTGAATAATATATAGGTGGACACAGATGCCTTGTTAAGAAAAGAGGCACAATTTAACATGAAAAATGACTGTAATAAAGCCTTTATATCATACAGTTAGATCTTTACATTTTTATCTTCCTTCCAGTTTAACCTTTTTTTCTTTTTCTTCAGAAAACTGGCTTAAAAAAACCCTATAGCGAGCCAAGGGATTATATCCAATATTTTATGTATACATGTATAACTAATCCTTCCATTTCACAAATGGCCTGAGAAATTTTGAGCCAGAAACGAACAAAATATTATAATACGTACTTGTATGAATTACATGTAATGCTGAAGGCATGCCTGAATAAGCTAAATTTAAAAGCAAAATATATTGCTTGAGTGTCATTTTTGTTCATGAATTTGCAAACGGCTAACAGCTGGGGAATATATTCCACACAATTCCAAATTAATTTGTTTGGTTTCATTTCCCTCCCTCCCCCATTACTTGATTACTCCAATACGGCTTGTAGAGCTTTTTGCACAGTGGCCTTCGCAAAATTATTGAATCAGTTGAGGCCATGGGCTACGGAAAATATTATGGTGACTAAGACTAGAACATTAGCATTTCTGATTAGCTGATTTTATCTCAGAATATCGTGAACCGGAGCAAGAAAGAAATAACCTTCTGATTTTTCAAGGTATGACAGAAGGAGTATAAGCCATCTGCTGCAGTCATCTTGAAGCTGAATGGCAAAGAAATGATTAAGAACTGGAGAAAAGGTTGCAGCCAATATGTCAGTTTCCTGTGGGTGGATAAAGGGTGGGGAGATTTATAACAGAAGAAGGTGCAGCATGTTAGAGGGGAAAAAAATACACCCCTGCAGTCTTCTTTGCTTAAAGCTATTTCTGTTGACACCTGAGATTTCAACAACTTGAAATTTACCACACTGATAATACTCCTGTTTTTTTACACAACGCAACTCCCACCCCACCATACAGTTTCTCTAAAAGGAGTCACAAGGCTGGAAGACAAACGAGGGTGGTTTCCCCCCCCACCCATTTCTGTCTCAGTTTGGTTCTTTCTGCTTTATTTGGCTGTACCAATCAAGGACAAATTCTTTTTAGGAGTTCAAAAGCTTATTACAGCAACTTAGAATTGAAAGGAACTTTTAATGCTGGTTGATTTAGCTTTAATCTTGAATGGAATGTTTAAAAGAGGATTTTGCTTATTTTAAACCAGAGGTCCCCAACCTTTTGGGCACCAGGGACCGATTCTGTGGAGAATGGTTTTTCCACGGACTAGAGAGTGTGTAGTTTTGTGTGCTGCCTGCATCCCACAGATGGGGCTTTGCTTGTTTGTGTGGACCAGTTGCTGGCATGCTGTGGCCCAGTACCAGTCCACGGACCAGGGTTTGGGACCCCTGTTTTAAACCATTTGTTTAGCGACCTTTCGAAGTTTCAATGGCACTGAAAAAGTGACTTACAGCCAGACCTTAGACGTACAACTATCACAACAGGGTCATATGATCAAAATTTGAGCAGTTGGCAACCAGCATGAATTTATAATGGCTGCGGGGTCCTGGGATCATGTGATCCCTAATTGAGACCTTCTCAGCAGCTTCCAACAAGCAAAGTCAGTGAGGGAAGCCAGATTTGCTTAATGACCGTCTGACTCACTTAACTACTGCAGGGATTCGTTGAACAAGCACTGGAAAAAAATGGTTGAAAAATTGATTCACTAAAGCCTTGCTTAGCTTAGGCAGGGTAGGCAACCTTGGCTCTTTTATGACTCGTGGACTTCAACTCCCAGAATTCCTGAGCCAGCCATGCTGAGGGGACAGGGAGAGGTTTCCAAGCTGAGCCATGCTGGCTCAGGAATTCTGGGAGTTGAAGTCCACAAGTCAGGAGGGGACCATGCTGGCTCAGGAATTCTGGGAATTGAAGTCCACAAGTCATAAAAGAGCCACAGTTGCCTACCCCTGGCCTTAGCAATGGAAATTCTGGCCCTAACTGTAAGTTCAAAAACTATCTGTAATTATCTGTACATTTGGAGGGGGTGCAGAGGTGGAACTTGTATTTCTAAAGCAAACAATCCAGACAGATAGACAAAACAGAACCTTTGGACACATTGTGTGGTCCATCATGTCCCTGAAGAATGCTATATAGCTGATTTTTATAGAATTTGGAGCTGAATGTGGTTACTATCACTCTTCAACCTTCTTTGCCAATCCAGAAGGCTTGTTGGATAGAAACAGTGCTTGTCTTAAAAGGATTATATATTCAACAAAGGTTCTTTTCTGAAATGGTGTAGGGTTTCCTGCCTGAGCAGGGGGTTGGACTAGATGACCTCCAAGATCCTTTCCAACTTTATTATTATTATTATTGTTATTATTATTATTATTATTGTTGTTGTTGTTGTTGTTGTTGTTGTTGTTGTTGTTGTTGTTGTTGTTGTTATAAGAGTGCAGTTGTCCTGTTCCAGAGGATAGACAATATTTTTGAAGTGGGAAGAGACAATTTATTTGGAAAGCAATAAATTAGTATGTTTTTAAAGGATTTGTTGCTGCACTTTTTTTTTTTTTGAAGATGCATTTATCCTTGTGGTACAAAAAGTTATTACTCAAAGGTTTCTGTAAAAAGTGCCTTCTGAAGGATATATGCCAATGATGGCAAACCTTTTAGAGACTGAGTGCCCAAACTGCAACCCAAAACCCACTTATTTATCGCCGGGTACTAGGCGGGCGTGGCCCACTGACTGGGCATGGCTGTGATCATGGTAGACTGGTTGGATGTGGCCAAGGTGGGCATGGTCACCTCAATGTTGCTCATGGGGAGGGACGCCTGTGGGGGCCGGGCAGGGTTGGGGGAGATCCAGGGGGTCTCTGGCAGATGGGGCGGTGGGCAGGAGGCTCGTCCTGCAGGGTGAGGTGAGGCAAGATGAGGCAGAGCGGGGGTGCCACTGTCGCAGGGCAAAGCGAGGCAGGGGCTGGGGCGGCTGCTGCCTGACACCATCGGCCCCCATACACAGAGGCCAGTGAGCGCATGGGGGCCAACAGTGTCCATCAGCAGCCACAGCCTGCCGGCTCCTTGACCGGCACACTCTGGGGCTCTGCAGCCCACAGCCAGCAGTTCAAAGAAGCCGCCTCTGAGCTAAGGAGGCGATGCAGTGGGTCATGCCTGGGAAAAGGAGAGCATGCGAGGCCAGGAGGAATGGGAAGAGGGGGAGGGAAACCAGCCATGCTGGGATGCATCTGGTTTTATGGGACCTCGGCGAGTTAGTGGGTGGCTGGTTGAAGAGGGATGGTTGCCATCTCCGGGGCATGGTGTGCGTGCCCACAGAGAGGGCTCTGAGTGCCACCTCTGGCACACGTGCCATAGGTTCACCACAACTGATATATGCTCTCTGGGATGTCTTCCCTGGCTATGCAATCCCAATGAAGAATACCTATCATCCTTTTAGTAATGATATCTATGTCACATGGAGATAATTGTTGATTCTGACTTCTCTCTTGGTGGCATGTTTGCAATGTGCTCTCTGCCTCTTCAGGACCCCTTCTCTATGGCTGAGAAGAACCAAGAAAGAGAACATAAATTCTACTCTGCTGCCCACTGAGGGAGCAAAAAAAAACCAAGGCAACAACTAGCATACAACTTCTCCTCTGTCCTTGCTGACAACCTTCCTAGGTTGTTTTTGTAGGACCATGCAGAGGCCCTCTTCCAAGTCTCTGAAAGCATGGGGAGGTGGTGGAAAGATGCTGCAGGCCCATAACTTCAGGACAAACAGAATGTAGAAACCACAGGATGAAGGAGGAAGTAGGAACTTTTACCAATATAGGTAGCCCGCAATTTACAACAGTTCATTTAGTGGTTACATCACTGAAAAAAATTGACTTATGATCATTTCTCGTACTTATGACGGTTGCAGCATTCCCATGGCCACATAATCGAAATCCAGACACCTGGCAACTGACTCACATGTTCCTGCATCATATGACCCTATAGGATTCCTGCAAGTCTTCATAAAATAATATAATAATAACAACAACAACAACCACCACCACCACCACCACCGAGGGACTAATTCTGGCTGCACAAGACCAAGCCTTAAGGACAAATGCATATAAAGTCAAAATTGAGAAGACAGCAACAGACAGTAAGTGCCACCTATGCAAAGAAGCTGAAGAAACAGTGGACCATCTGGTAAGCTGTTGCAAGAAGATTGCACAGACTGACTACAAGCAGCGGCATGACAAAGTACAACAATGGTGCATTGGAAGATCTGCAAAAAATATCATTTGCCTGTAAGCAAAAACTGATCGGATCATAAAACAGAGAAAGTCATAGAAAATGATAAAATTAAACTGCTCTGGGACTTCAGAATTCAAACAGACAAGCACCTGCAACATAACACCCCAGACTTAACAATTGTCGATAAGAAAGACAAAAAAGTCTGGATAGTGGATGTGGCAATGCCTGGAGATAGCAGAATAGAAGAGAAAGAACTGGAGAAGATAACAAAATACAAAGACCTACAAATAGAAATAGAAAGACTGTGGCAAAAGCAAGCCAGGGTAGTACCAATAGTGATAGGCTCCTTGGGTGCAATCCCAAAACAACTGGAGCACCACTTGAACACCATTGGCATTGACAAATTGCAAAAGGTGACCTTACTAGGAACTGCTTCCATCCTGCGACAATATCTGTAATACCATCAAACATCCACATCTGCCTATCCCAGGTCATGGATAGGTAGACAAAATGCCAAATCCAGTCTGAACATCTGGCTGACTGTGCAATGATCAATAATAATAATAATAATAATAATAATAATAATAATAATAATAATAATAATAATAATAATAATAATAATAACCCCCAGTGAGGCACTACCTTGACGTGGTTGTGGGGCTTGTGTACTCTGAGGAAGATGAGAGCTATGCCAGAGGTTCAACCATACTGGACAGGTCTCATCAGAGGAGTCAGACAAAGAGTGTCTCTCCCATAAAAAATATGGTGAGACGTAAATTTCAGAATGCCATACCGGCTCGGACGTCGCCCGGGTTAACAAGGTCCGCACTAGATATTGGAGTTCCTGGATATCTGGTGAAAAATGGGTTACAGGACTCAGGACTGTTGGCTGAGCAACCAGGGCCAGCAGCTGCAGAACTACTGGAAGAAAAGGTGTTTACCCGTCGCAGATACACAGTGATGGAAAACAAAGAAATAATGATCTGTTACTACAGATCAAGTCCAACAAGACGAGGATATCTAAAACGAATGCACCAATTCTGGAAAGAACAACATCCAGAATCAGAAATAACAGAACAGAGACTAGCAGATCAACGCCGATTTATAACACGAAATAAAGTATTCACAGAAACAGAATTGGACGAACTGCAAAGGTTTACCCAGGGCAAAGAAATCAAAGCCTTACAAGAAGTAATTCAGAATGTAGAGGCAAACCAGGGGGAGTTGGCAGTGAAGAATCCAGTAGAGAGATATACAACTGTTCTCATTTGGAAACCAGGCACCTCTTCCTCAGGAAGAACAAAACCCTCTAACTAAAGAAATAAAAGAATTGAAACAAAGAATAACTGAGCATCTAGAACAGCACAAAAACAACAGAATAAGGCTGCCCTGCATTGAAGCTTGTTCCAAAGAAACAGCTAGCACAAGCATTAAAAGATGCAAATACTGCAATAGCAAGTATAAGCACCAATTCACTGCAAGAAACAAACCAACTAATGTACAGCACAGCTGCAGTTATAACAGAATACCTGGGATGTAAAATCAACAAAAAAGAAAAACAAACAAACAGTGCACCACAAAAATGGAAGGTTAGACTAGAAAATAAGATCAGCAAGTTAAGATCACATGCAAGCAAGCTAGAACAGATGAAAGAAAAGAAGCTGAAGAACAAGAAGACCAAAGAATACCTAATCAAGAAATACCACTTAGAAACAAGGAAGATCAAGGAAGCACTGGAAATAATAAAGCAACAAATAACAGCTATAGCCAGGAAAATCAGTAGATATGAAGCTCGAATTGCAAACTATAGGCAGAACCTCCAATTTCAATCCAATCAGAAACGTTTCTACCAATCCATCAATGGAGAAACTGCAAGGAATCAGTCAGTACCTGACAAGGAAGAAACAGTGCAGTTCTGGAAGCAGATATGGGATAACCCAAAGAAATACAACAAGGATGCGCTTGGTTAAAAGAGGTGGATGCAATAAAACAGAAG
The DNA here is from genome assembly GCF_016545835.1 of Crotalus tigris. NCBI lineage: Eukaryota > Metazoa > Chordata > Lepidosauria > Squamata > Viperidae > Crotalus > Crotalus tigris. The sequence goes on from NW_024097440.1 coordinate 877,099, forward strand.
TTGAAATGAAGAACTAGTAATAAAAAACAAAAATGGTAGAAAAAAGAGCAAGAAAATCAAAAATTGGTCAGCACCAGGTGAAGATGAACTGCATGGGTTTTGGTTGAAACATCTAACTGTTATACACCCACTCATTGCCAAGCAATTCAACAATATACTACAAGGAGGAGAAATTGAAAAGTGGCTAACAACTGGGAAAACCTACCTAATAATGAAAAATCCAGCAAAAGGGGCAACACCAGGTAACTACAGGCCAATTACCTGCTTACCAACAACTTTCAAATTACTAACTGGTGTGGTAGCTGATGCAGTACAACAGCATCTAGTTGAAAACAATCTCTTTCCACCTGAGCAGAAAGGAAACCGCCCCAATAGCAGAGGAACAAAAGATCAACTCCTAATAGACAAAATGATCTTGGAAAACTGCAAGAGAAGGAAGACCAATCTGAATGTGGCATGGATTGACTACAAAAAGGCATTTGACTCTCTGCCACATGATTGGATAATCAAGTGCCTAGAAATAACAGGAGTAAGTAGAAACATCAGAAGATTTGTGCAAAAATCGATGGCACAATGGAAGACACAGTTGCAGATCAATGGTGAGAAAGCTGGGAGAGGTTAATATCAAGAGAGGAATATTTCAAGGAGATTCATTATCACCATTACTATTTGTTATTGCACTGTTTCCTCTGTCAACAATACTGAATAACTCAGGACATGGCTATCAAACATCAAAAACATCTGCCAGACTATCCCACCTCCTTTACATGGATGATCTGAAGCTGTATGGAAAAACATCATCTGAAATAGAATCGCTGCTCAACACTGTCCGTATATATAGCCAAGATATTGTAATGGAGTTTGGCTTGGACAAATGTGCCACACTTACTATCAAACAAGGAAAAGTAGTGAAAACTGAAGGAATCAAGATGCCCCACAAAATAACATTAAGAGTCTGGATGAGGAAGATTACTACAAATACTTGGGTATCCTTCAAGCTGACAACATCAAGCACACTGAAGTCAAGAAAAAGATTAGAGGTGAATACATCAAGAGAGTGAAGAAGATCTTAAAATCCAAACTCAATGGAGGAAATACCATAAAGGCAATCAACACCTGGGCAATCCCAGTCATTAGGTACACAGCTGGAATAGTGGACTGGACTCAAGCAGAACTAAAAGCAATGGATAGGCAGACCATAAAAATAATGACAATGAATCATGCCCTTCATCCACGCAGTGACATTGATAGACTTTATCTACCAAGGCAAATAGGTGGGCGTGGAATGCTACAGGTACATCAGATGGTTGAAGAAGAAAAAATGGCTTTGGAAGAATATCTGAAGAACAATGATGAAGATGCACTGAAATCAGTATATCAGGAAGGCTTACTAACTACTGGAGAGACCAAACTGGCCTACAAGAAAGACCAAATGAAGAACAGAATAGAGGCATGGGAAGACAAAGCACTACATGGCCAATACATTAAAAAAATAGCTGGGAAAGCAGATAATAATAAAACCTGGCAATGGCTAAGAGCAGGAAAATTGAAGAAATAGACCGAGGGACTAATTCTGGCTGCACAAGACCAAGCCTTAAGGACAAATACATACAAAGTCAAAATTGAGAAGACAGCAACAGACAGTAAGTGCCGCCTATGCAAAGAAGCTGAAGAAACAGTGGACCACGTGGTAAGCTGTTGCAAGAAGATTTGCACACTGATTACAAGCAGCGACAATGAAGGCAACATGGTGCATGAAGAATCTGAAAAATATCATTTGTCCCTGTAAAGCAAAACTGTGGGTCATCAAATAGGAAAGTCATAGAAAATGTATAAAATTAAACTGCTCTGGGACTTCAGAATTCAAACAGACAAGCACCTTGCACATAAAAACACCCCAGACTTAACAATTGTCGATAAGAAAGCAAAATGTCTGGATGGTGGTGCCGTTGCAGTTCCTGAGACAGCAGAATAGAAGAGAGAAGACCTGGAGAAGATAAACAAAATACAAAGACACTACAAATAGAATAGAAGACTGTGCAAAGCAAGCGAGGGTGTACCATATCATTAGGCTCCTTACGCACTCCCAAAACAACTGGAGCACCACTTGACACCATTGGCATTGACAAATTCGCTATTAGTCAATTGCAAAAGGCGGCCTTATTAGGAACTGCTTCCATCCTGCGACGATATCTGTAATACCATCAAACATCCACATCTGCCTATCCCAGGTCCTGGGTAAGGACTCGATAGGTAGACAAAATGCCAAATCCAGTCTGAACTCTGGCTGACTGTGCAATGATTGAGAATATATAAAAATTGAGAAGAACAGCAACAGACAGTAAGTGCCCCGCTATGACAAAGAAGCTGGAGAGAACAGTGGACCCTATGGTAAGTCTGTCTGCAAGGAAAATTGCGACAACTGATTACACGGCAAGCGCATGACAAAGGAGCAACATTGGTGCTATTGAAGATCTGTCAAAAAATATCATTTGCCTTAAGCAAAAACTGGTGGGATCTAAAATAGATAGTTCATAGACAATGATAAAATTAAACTGCTCTGGGACTTCAGAATTCAACAGACAAGCACCTGCAAACATAACACCCAGACTTAACATTGTTCGATAAGAAAGACAAAAAAGTCTGGATAGTGGATCGTGGCATGTGCCTGGAGATACAGAATAGAAGAGAAAGAACTGAGAAGATACAAAATACAAAGACCTACAAATAGAAATAGAAAGACTGTGGCAAAAGCAAGCAAGGGTAGTACCAATAGTCATAGGCTCCTTGGGTGCAATCCCAAAACAACTGGAGCACCACTTGAACAGAATTGGCATTGACAAATTCGCTATTAGTCATTGCAAAAGGCGGCCTTATTAGGAACTGCTTCCATCCTGCGACGATATCTGTAATACCATCAAACATCCACATCTGCCTATCCCAGGTCCTGGGTAGGACTCGATAGGTAGACAAAATGCCAAATCCAGTCTGAACATCTGGCTGATTGTGCGATGATCAATAATAATAATAATAATATCATAAAGTTGAATGGACACTGAATAGACGCTTTGGAGGTCATCTAGTCCAACCCTACTCAGGCGAACCCTAACCATTTCGGACAATGGCTGTCCATTTCTTCTTTAAACTTCCAGTGTTGGAGCATTCCCGCTTCTGGAGGCAACTGTTGTTCCACTGGTTAATTGTTCTAACTGTCAGGAAGTTTCTCCTTAGTTCTAGGTTGCTTCTCTCCTTGATTAGTTTCCATCCGTTGCTTCTTGTTCTGCCTTCAGGTGCTTTGGAGAATAGCTTGACTCCCTCTTCTTTGTGGCAGACCCTGAGATATTGGAAGACTGCTATCATGTCCCCCGTCGTCCCTGTCTTCGTTAAACTAGACATACCCAATTCCAGCAACTGTTCCTTATATGTTTTAGCCTCCTGGCTCATATTTAAATGATTGTCCACTAGGACTCCGAGATCCCTCTCACAGTTACTACTATTGACCAAGGTACCCCCTATACTATACCTGTGCATTTGGTTTTTCTTGCCTAAATGTAGAACCTTACTTTTTTCACCATTGAATTTCATTTTGTTAGATAGCGTCCAGTGTTCAAGTCTGTCCAGATCCTCCTGTATCCTAAGCCTGTCTTCTGGAGTGTTGGCTATTCCTGCCAGCTTGGTGTCGTCTGCAAATTTGATGAGTTCCCCATCTATCCCCTCATCCAGAGGAGTTAGTTAATTAAGCCAGTTAATTTCCAGTTCAGCATTTATAATGGCTGCAATATCCCAGGGGTCATGTGATCCACCTTGTACAACTTTCTGACCAGTAAAGTCAAAAGGGAAGCCAAATTCACTTAACAACCACGTTACTAACTTAACAACTGCAATCATTGTTTCCCCACTGTGGCAAGAAAGATTGTAAAATGGGGCAAAACTCACTTAAAAGATGTCTCGCTTAGTGACAAAAATTTTGGGCTCAACTGTGGTCATAAGCTAAGGACTAGCTGTGCAAACTATCTATCCCACAGCTCCACAGGGATTGCAGCAAAACTGTCTTTATGGTGTTTCCTTAAGAGCGTTAGCTGAACTGGAAGTTAACTGGCTCATTCGATGAAGACTTGCAGGAATCCTATAGTGCAGTGTTTCTCAACCTTGACCATTTTAAGGCATGTGGACTTCAACTCCCAGAATTCCACAGCCAGCATTGCTGGCTGTGGAATTCTGGGAGTTGGAGTCCACATGCCTTAAAATGGTCCAGGTTGAGAAACACTGCTATAGTGTCACATGATCCAGGAACACGGTACAACATTCAGATTGGTAACGGTCTTGCAGAGGGTCCTAGAAATAGACCTTCATTATAGAAGCGCCTTAGTAACGGGTGTAAGGTACTCAAAAAATGTTAGGAACACATTGCATACAACACTGAGGGTGAATTCATAATTAAGATCTTACTTTTGTTTAGACTTGGCTCAGAACCCAAGTTGATAACACAAAGTTCAAATGCAAAGAAAGCCTTGACAGCAGAAGTCTGACAGCACTGCAGATTTGAAGAGAAGCTCAGTTCACAATGAGCTCAGTGAATAAGCTGTGACAGAGCAATTATCACAGGTTGTTTCTTGCTTCCCTCTAATATTTGGGACAGGTGATCCATGCCTATTATGGATGCCCTCCACATTCCAGAGATGTATTTTATTTCTGTATCTGGCAAAGCCATTCATTGTAGGGGCAGGGGAGGAAGTGGGCTGAATAAATATTCTTTATTCTGCTGTAGACAAATCCTTGCACACCCACACATTTCTTAGGGAATGAGTCACAAAAAATTCTGCCTTAGTCTCTACCTCAAACTTGAGCATTTCAAGTCTGAGCAAAGCCAAAGCATGGGGGATATCAAGACACATTTCTTAACTGTGAAAATAGTTGGGAAACATAATACATTTGTCTGTGAAATGGTAGCATCTTCTGCTTGGAAATGCATATCTTTCTGGGGCAGGCTAGAGACCAAACTAGTACTGTAAATTATAGACTATTATCAGTTGAGTATATTTCTTTGCTGTACATATATTCCATCTTTCTTCCAGCAGAAGAAAGATGGAATATATCTTACAGCAACGTAGAGGTAGTTCTCAACTTACAAACATTCTTTTAGTGACCGTTCGAAGTTACGATGGCACTAAAAAAAGTGACTTATGATCATTTTTCATATTTATGACTGTTGCAGCATCCCCATGGTCATGTGATCAAAATTTGGATGCTTGGCAAGTGGTTCAAATTTATGACAATATTACAATATCCCAGAGTCATGTGACCTTTTGACAAGCCAACTCAATGGAGAAGCCAGATTCATGAATAACTATGTGGCTAATGTAACAACTGCAGTGATTCATTTAACAACTGTGGCAAGACACATCATAAAATGGAGCAAAATGCACTTAAAATGTCTTGCTTAGCAACATAAATTTTGGGCTCAATTATGGTCATAAGCTGAGGACTACCTGTACACAGTCTTCTCTCCTCCGATTTTTTCCCCACAACAGCAAAGGTGTGGGGCACGTTGGGATTTATTTATTTATTTATGAGACTTATATACCGCTTTAAGTGCAAGCACTCTCTAAGCGGTGTACACCAGTAAGCAATGTATATATATATTTACATTGCCCCCAACAATCTGGGTCCTCATTTTACCTACCCGGAAGGATGGAAGGCTGAGTCAACCTTGAGCCGGTGAGATTTGAACCGCTGACCTGCTGAACACAGTCAGCAAAAGTGGCCTGCAGTACTGCACTCTAACTGCTGCGCCACCTCGGCTGAGAGATTGACTCACCCAGACACCTACTGAGCTTCTGTGCCTATGATGTAAGGAAGGCCTATGTATGTCAGG
>NW_024097441.1:0-2294 GCF_016545835.1 Crotalus tigris
TGCCCTTCCCTTTGCTCCAACGGGTCCCCCTCCCCCCCTGGAAAAGACCCAGGAGTCTCAGCAGAAAAGTCTCGCCTAGAGCGAAGTTGGTCGATGTGCCGACGTAGGACACGACCGTTGTCCAGGGCAACCTCGTAGGAGAGAGGACCTGTGATCCGGGACACAGAAGCGGGGACCCATGTATGACCAGGCCCGTAATTGCGAGCCCAAACCGGGGCACCCACAAGTAGTTGTCTAGGTGCCCTAGGATGTGAGGTAGATGAAGGCAGTCTGTCCGGATGCAACCGGTCAAGTCTAGTAGTAAGTTGGCGCCCCAAACGAAGTTCAGCTGGACTTCTCCCTGTAGAAGTGGACGGTGTGGTGTGATAAGAAAGGAGAAAGTCAGCCAACCTGTGATCCAGTCCCCGTAGGTGAGTCTTTTCAATTCTTCCTTTTGTTATGCGCCCATACGTTCAGCCATACCGTTTGTGCGGGGGAAGGGTGCAGACGCTGGCAGACAATCATGGTTGCCTGTTAAGAAAGCTTGGAATTCGGAGGAAGTTGAATTGGGGCCGTTGTTCGACACCAATACATCTGGCAGCCGTGTTGCAGCAAAAATCCCCTCCGTACCTGATAGTCTTTGCAGTGGTGGGGTGGATGAGACAGGTACAACCTCAAGCCATTTCCGGATGGGCTGTCAACAAAGGACCAAGAAGAACTTGGCTCCTGAGGGCCCAGCGTAGTCCATGTGCACCCTAGCCATGGGCTGCGTCTTCCTCCCTCTAGCACGGAGCTTGGGGCTCTCTGGGCAGATCGTTGCAAGGTGGCATGCATGCAATGCACTTAGCCTCAATATCTTTATCTAAACCAGGCCACCACAAGTGGCTGCGCGCAAGGGCCTTCATACGAACAATGCCAGGATGACCCTCGTGGAGGGATTCTAAGACCCTAGTCCTCATTGAGGTGGGAATGACAACTCTGTTTCCCCAAAGCAGACACCCCTGAGAAGGGGACAACTCGTTCCTTTGGGACCAGAACCTCTGAAACTCAGGACTAGGGCAGTGCTCAGGCCACCCGGACAGGACCCAGGAGCGGACACGTGAAAGTGTGTGATCTGTACCTGTTTCAGCGGTAACATCCCTGGCACTAAGAGGGATCTCGGGCAAGGCTTGGATTGATAGAATGTTGACAGCTGGCGCGGGGTCAGCTTCTACTACTGGCAGAGGCAATCTACTGAGGCCATCAGCATGGCCCATTTCTTTCCCAGGCTTGTGGAGTAATGAAAAATCATATGCAGACAAGAAAATAGACCACCTAAGCACTCTAGGGGAAATGATGTGGGGAGTCTGCTTACGTGTGGTAAACAGTCCCAGCAGAGGCTTATGGTCAGTGAAGACCGTGAAATGCCTGCCATATAGAAAATCGGGGAATTTTTTAATTCCAGCAACACCCGCCAGAGCCTCCCTGTCTATCTGAGCGTAGTTGCGCTCGGCAGAAGACAGTGTTCTGGAGTAGTATGCAATAGGAACCTGAGTTCCATCAGACCTGAGTTGACTCAGGACAGCTCCAACCCCGTAGGGGGACGCATCACAAGCGATGCACACAGGCAGTGTGACTCGTTTTAAATGTGCAAGTGTACACTGTTAGAAGTGAGCAAGGCCTTGACTTTGTTAAAACCAGCCTCATGTGTTTGTGACCGTGCCACACTGCTTGCTGTCTAGTAGTCCTGTGAGAGGCCTCACTAACGGCTTTATGTGGAAGTAAGGAATTGTAGAAATTCAGGAGGCCCCGGAATGCCTGAAGTTTCGCCTTAGACTTTGGCCTAGGTCAAAGGTCGCAACCTGCGGCTCCGGAGCCGCATGTGGCTCTTTGAGCCTTCCTGTGGCTCCCAGCCTCCTCTGCCTTTGCAAGAGAGAACAGAGACAGAGAGAGGTCAATTGCGCGTCCCTGCTTCTCTCTCTCTCTCTCTCTTCTCTCTCTCTCTCTCTCTCTCTCTCTCTCTCTCTCTGTGTGTGTGTGTGTGTGTGTGTTTTTGTGTGTGTGTATGTGTAAAAGAGAGTGTACTCACAGTGTTCTCCGAGGAGCTGAAAAGCTTTCTGGGCGGAGCTCCTCCCTTTGCTGCGTCTCTGCAGGAAGCAGGAAGGGAAGGAGAGAGCTAGCTAGCCCAGCTAGGCTGACTCAGGAATTCTGGGAGTTGAAGTCCATGAGTCATAAAAGAGACGAGGTTGCTTACCCCTGAGCTTGTTGGACAACAGCTGAAGCTTGCCAGGTGAGCAGCAGATAGGAGGGAGGGAGAAAGAGAGAGAGGGAGGGAG